>NC_092356.1:44019896-44319896 GCF_963676685.1 Mytilus edulis | reverse complement strand
GGTTTACACCATTGTTGTTTGTCTTTGGTGGTATAAATCATTGTTGTTTATCTTTAGTGGTTTACATCTTTGTTCTTTTGTCTTTGGTGATTTACACCATTGTTCTCTGTCTTTGGTGGTTTACATCATTGTTCTTTTGTCTTTGGGGGTTTACATCATTGTTCTTTGTCTTTGGTGATTTACATTATTGTTCTTTGTCTTTGGTGGTTTACATCATTGTTGTTTGTCTTTGGTGGTTTACATCATTGTTCTCTATCTTTGATGGTTTACATCATTGTTCTTTGTCTTTGAGTGTTTACATCATTATTCTTTTGTCTTTGGGGATTTATATCATTGTTGTTTGTCTTTGGTGGTTTACATCATTGTTCTTTTGTCTTTGGGGGTTTACATCATTGTTCTTTGTATTTAGTGATTTACATCATTGTTCTTTGTCTTTGATGGTTAACATCATTGTTCTCTATCTTTAATGGTTTACATCATTGTTCTTTGTTTTTGGGGGTTTACATCATTGTTCTTTTGTCTTTGGGGATTTACATCATTGTTGTTTGTCTTTGGTGGTTTACATCATTGTTCTTTGTCTTTGGTGGTTTACATAATTGTTCTTTTGTCTTTGGGGGTTTACATCATTGTTCTTTGTCTTTGGTGGTTTACATCATTGTTCTTTTGTCTTTGGGGGTTTACATCATTGTTCTTTGTATTTGGTGATTTACATCATTGTTCTTTGTCTTTGGTGGTTTACATTCATTGTTCTTTTGTCTTTTGTGGTTTACATTCATTGTTCTTTTGTCTTTTGTGGTTTACATCATTGTTGTTTGTCTTTGGTGGTTTACATCATTGTTCTTTTGTCTTTGGGGGTTTACATCATTGTTGTTTGTCTTTGGTGGTTTACATCATTGTTGTTTGTCTTTGGTGGTTTACATCATTGTTATTTGGTCCTTGGTGATTTACATCATTGTTCTTTGTCTTTGGTGGTTTACATCATTGTTCTTTGTCTTTGGTGATTTACATCATTGTTATTTGTCTTTGGTGGTTCACATCATTGTTGTTTGTCTTTGGTGGTTTACATCATTGTTCTTTGTCTTTGGTGATTTACACCATTGTTTTTTGTCTTTTGTGATTTACATCATTGTTGTTTGTCTTTGGTGGTTTACATCATTGTTGTTTGTCTTTGGTGGTTTACATCATTGTTATTTGGTCCTTGGTGATTTACATCATTGTTCTTTGTCTTTGGTGGTTTACATCATTGTTGTTTGTCTTTGGTGGTTTACATCATTGTTCTTTGTCTTTGGTGGTTTACATCATTGTTGATTTGTCTTTGGTGGTTTATGTCATTGTTGTTTGTCTTTCGGGGTTTACATTATTGTTCTCTATCTTTGGTGGTTTACATCATTGTTCTTTGTCTTTGGTGGTTTACATCATTGATCTTTGTCTTTGGTGGTTTACATCATTGTTGTTTGTCTTTGGTGGTTTACATCATTGTTATTTGGTCCTTGGTGGTTTACATTCAATGTCCTTTGTTTTTGGTGATTCTCATCACTGTCCTTTGGTTCTTGGTGATACTCGTCATTTTTCTTTGGTCGTTGTTGGTAAACATAACTGTCCTTTGGTTTTTGATGGGAGAAACCACTCTCCTCTGGTCTTTGCATGGTGATCTACATCATTGTCATGCATTCTGTTGTGGTTTACATCATTTTTTTTGGCATTTGAAGGTTTACATTATTAACTTTGGTCTTTGGTGATTTACATCATTTTCCTTTAGTCTATGGTAATTTACATCATTTTCCTTTGGTCTTTGTTGATTTACATCATTTTCCTTTGGTCTTTGTTGATTTACATCATTTCCGTTTGGTCGTTGGTGATTTACAACATTGTTCTGTATTCTTGGCAATTTTACACCATAGGCATTGATTTCGATCTTAAGTGTTTACACCATTGTCTCTTTATCTTTTGTTGTTTACACATCTGTTCATTGGTCTTTGTGTATTTTCATTATTGCCCTTTGATTTTTGTTTGGTGATTTACTTCATTGTCACTTGGTTTATGACGATTTACTTTATTGACCTTTGGTTGTTGGTGAATGGATCATTTTCATATTACTGACTTTTGACGCCGGAATTTATAGTTTTTTCGATACAATACTTTCTATGTGGTTGGACGTCCTGGAACTCGGTCAAGCAAGAGCAACGTAAATAAGTAAATTCAAGATTTAAATCGGTTCAATTTTGGAGGAAAGTTGACTGTTTAATGTTTTCTATAACATATTACTAAACCATCAGACAGCAGTACACTTGTCTACCTCCCCCCTCAAATTGACCCGTTTATATGTTTAATCTTACTTATTTGAGTCGCTCGTAAGTGACCGATTACCAGGATGTTTTGCCAAAGAGATCCAAAGAGAATGTATTAACCTGTCAAAAAATTATAAATTCCGGAGTCAAAATCCGGTAATATGAAAATAGATTTACAGATAAGTTGTTTGGTGTAAGAGGATTTACAAAAGTTTTGTTCGGTCTTTTAATTGGTGGATTACACACTTGTCATCTTGTCTTTGGTTAATATAAAGTGTTGACATATTGAAAATCATACGCACCACATCATATTTTCATATTGTTTAATATATCTACATATATAAAACAATGATCAATATTTTATTTATTTTTGTGTGTATGCCGTTGACCCGAGTCAGAATTTTCTAAATTTAATCGTCGGAATATAAATAAACTGCTGTCAAGATATCATTCTGACAATTAGTATAGTTAAAAATAATTGTAATGGTCAAAAGAAAATTTCACAATCTAACAGAAATCTAGCTCAAAGGTTACAAAAAAAATTATTTAATATATCTTACTCCAATTTAAATACCCTTTTTGCAGTAGTGTGATTGATAACTTGCATATTTTTACAGAATTTTCCTATTCCTTCATTGTACTTTTTTTTATGATTTATATAAAAATGAAAACCCGTTTGACTTAGATATCATTGATCATGCGATTGTTTTAAACATTTCAACTTTTAATTATAAAATTATCAAATGTAATATCGACAAAAAATCTTAAGTTCAGTTTCCTGTGTTTGAAGATTTTGAGATCAATGATCTTTTGTTTTGCAATAACATAGTTACTTATTTTTAGCTATGACACTTTCAATTTCCTTATAGAGTCATGTTTGTGAAGTTTGAAACAGAATAACATATATCGGCCATTTTTCAGGTTTCCTGTTTTGGGGGATTTTATGATGATAATCTTAGTTTTTAACTCAAAATTATTATTTCTAGTCATGAAATTTTGTAAGTTTCCTTGTTTGTCCAGATCGAAATAGTGTTGCATTGAAATAAACAATGCTGCTTCATTATTGACGTTGACTTTCAAATTTCTAAGTTTTCATCAAATAACACAACTATTTCAACGAAATTTCTTCCATTTCCTCCACTGTTATCTTTGTAGATAATATTAAGCCTGATCATGACATTCTAGATACAAAACCCCTCAGCATACAGTATTAGTTGCTGTTAAGTATTGTTTGCATTCTTATTCATTTGCTTCAGAATCTGAAAAGTTTTAGGTAGATCTATGAATAATTAAATATGAACGAAATTATAAATAATTATTGTTCAATGGAACAGTTTTCAACTTAAGTCTGGTTTTTAATACTATAGAACTTGAAATATAAAAATAATGATAAACATTTTAATTCCAATTTACATAATAGTTCTAGTGACTTTGATTTTTTATTCGCCCGTCTTTTAGACGGGACGTATTATGGTATACCGTTGTCCGTCCGTCCGTCTGTCCGTCCGTCCGTCGTCCACACTTCGGACAATAACTCAAAAATACTTTCACTTATTTCCATGAAACTTACGTAAGTGAATTGTTTATATCTATTGACGTAAGCTCCCTTTCGTTTGTTTTTTTAAATTTCAGATTTTAAGTTTTGGATTTATGGGACTTTATTCATAAAAAAGGGGGGATTTTCAACACTTCGGACAATATCTCAAAAAGGCTTTCACCACTGTCCATGAAACTTTGGTGAATTGTTTATATCTATTGATGTAAGCTCACTTTCAATTTTTATAAATTTCAGATTTTAAGTTTTGGATTTATGGGGCTTTATTCATAAAAAAGGGGGGATTTTCAACACTTCGGACAATATCTCAAAAAGGCTTTCACCACTGTCCATGAAACTTTGGTGAATTGTTTATATCTATTGATGTAAGCTCACTTTCAATTTTTATAAATTTCAGATTTTAAGTTTTGGATTTATGGGGCTTTATTCATAAAAAAAGGGGGATTTTCAACACTTCGGACAATAACTCAAAAAGGCTTTCACCAATGTCCATGAAACTTTGGTGAATTGTTTATATCTATTGATGTCAGCTCACTTTCAATTTTTATAAATTTCAGATTTTAAGTTTTGGATTTATGGGGCTTTATTTATAAAAAAAAAGGGGGATTTTCAACACTTCGGACAATAACTCAAAAAGGCTTTCACCAATGTCCATGAAACTTTGGTGAATTGTTTATATCTATTGATGTAAGCTCCCTTTCAATTTTTATAAATTTCAGATTTTACATTTCCGTGTTATGAATTTTTATGCTTAAAAAAGGGGGTATTACTTTCACAAAATTTTATGCAACTTTGATAAATTGTTTATATCTATTGACATAAGCTACCTTTCCATTTTTATAAATTTTAGATTTTACGTTTTCTTAAGTAATGAATTTTTATGCCTTACCTACGATAGTAGAGGGGCATTATGTTTTCTGGTCTGTGCGTCCGTTCGTCCGTCCGTCTGTTCGTTCGTTCGTCCGTCTGTCCCGTTTCAGGTTAAAGTTTTTGGTCAAGGTAGTTTTTGATGAAGTTGAAGTCCAATCGACTTCAAACTTAGTATACATGTTCCCTATGATATGATCTTTTTAATTTTAATGCCAAATTAGAGGGTTTACCCCAATTTCACGGTCCACTGAACATAGAAAATGATAGTGCGAGTGGGGCATTCGTGTCCTGGGGACACATTCTTGTTATACTTAAAAAAGGGGGATTTTATGAAACTTTGGTGAATATATTAATGTAACATCCCTTTTGATTTGTATATATATTTCTAGTTGATCATATAAATTCATTTAAAGCATAAAAGACAAGTTAAAAGAGCAACGGGTGTATCATGCGCTAAAGCGCAGCCCTTTATTTTGTTATGTGATTAAAGTTCATCGTAGTATTTGTAAATGATAAAACCAGGTAAGATAATGTAAACTGTATATCGAAAAATAATTCAGTGACGCGTGTTATGCGTTATACATTTTCTTCCAAATGGATGATATTTTGAAGAAAACAATATTGCCTTTTCAGCTATATGTTCACCTAGGTGCAGGAATGGTGGAACTTGTGTTCAGCCAAATAAATGCAGTTGTACGTCGGCATACACAGGGGATATTTGTGCCGGTGGTAATTATATTAATCTAGTTTCTTTATAAGCAAGCTCTAATTGTAGTGTCATTATGAATTAAATGAGTTCTTGTCTTAAGCCATTTTTAGTCTTCTGCGTTTTTATAAATTATGCTCATTTATATGTTTCGTAGTTTGGTGTGGTGTTTATTTCGATGAAATAGTATGATACCTTATTGATAAGGGGCCAGACGAAGCCCGCCTCCGGGTGCTGGATTTCCATCGCTGCGTTGATGACCCATTGGTGACCTTGGGCTATTTTTAGCTCTTTTGTCTTCTTGCTGTCTCTTTGGCACATTCATCGTTCATATTCTCAATTGTATCTCAAATATCTTTGACAAAATCATTAAGTATCGGTCACACCTTACCGGATAGCACGAACGGACGCCTAACGGATGAAAATAAAAGTTGTCCGTTGACAAAATTGTTATCCGTTGGGAGTCCGTTGATGTACTGACCGGATAAAACGGACGTGTAACGAATGCATAACGGACACACACCGGATACATGTATGCAATGTACGAGAAACGGAAACGTACCGGACAGAACGGATGTCGAACGTACATCCAACGGACGAGTACCGCATAAAACGGACACCTAACGGAAGCGTACCGGATAAAATGGATGAACAAGTTAAAACGGAAAAATTAAAGGCGACAATTATAATACATGTAAATCGCATAAATATTCAAAATGTTTCTGTGTAACTGGTTTTGGTTTGTTCTTTAAAATACTGCCAAAGGGTTGGGTCTGTCCTGAATAAGAACTGCTTAATTGTGAAGACGTGCCTTTACTCTAAGATCGATTATGAATAATAGGAATTCATGAACCTTAAGAAATCTGACGTACCAATTATTGGCATTTTTGACGCGAAATTTTCAATTGGCATTTATCCGTTTCAGATCCGTTCATCATCCGTTTTATCCGTTATGTGTCCGGTAGAAGCCCGTTTCTCATTGTTTCAACATCCGTTTTATCCGTTAAACGTCCGGTAGAAGTCCGTTATCTTCGAGACCTCCAACGGATGTATAACGGACACGTAACGGATACAAAACGGAAACAAAACGGACGAGTACCGTACAAAACGGACGCCTAACGGACGTTCAAGGACATTTTTTCCGTTGGACGTCCGTTCAAAGTTTTTAACATGCTCAAAATTTTCCACCGGATAGAACGGACGTGGACGGATAAAACGTACGCTTAACGGACATGTAACGGATATGGACGGACGTCTAACGGATAAGAACGGACATGAACGGATTGAAAAAAAGTTATCCGTTAGGCGTCCGTTTGAGCTATCCGGTGAGGTGTGACCGAGGCTTTAGCAGCAGGTGAAACTGGAAAACAGAGGATGAAACAGGAAGTGGAAGATACTAAGAGTACATCCAAAACTCAAACGTCGAGATAAACTGACAACGAAGAAAAACGAAAAAATGACGAAAAATCTAAAGCGGTCACAAACACTACATAGAAAACTAAGGACTGAGCATCAATCTCAGTCAAGGAGCTAACACAAACCTGGGAGTAAGATAATGTGCTCTGGACGGTTAAGTTACTTTTTTTTCACTAGTGGCACCAGTCGTGTTGATTATGGTAAATACAAATTCGGGGATGTCTCATTAGGTAATGTCATATTCGAAGAAGAGGTCTGACATTTCGAATCGCATAAACTCTGAATGATGCGAGACCAAGTGCGTCGGTACGCTTTTATCTACTGCAATTCATGAATCCTCGATCATATTCAGTATCATGTAATTTTTTTTATATAGATTTCATTGGTTAGCAGAGTTTTTTTACCTTTACCCGGACTCACTCAAAAATAAATGTGAAAGCAAGGGATGAAAACATACTAATGGCACTATCTCTAATCTGAAGGAATTTTACAGCCGATAGTCTTGAGTGTGTAGGTAAAGGTAATATCTTTGGTTAGCTTGCTTGCTTGCTTAACCGTGAAGTCATTATTAGGCAAGGTAAACTATCCTCCTTTAAGAGTAGACTAGTCCAACAGATAACCAATCTATCTGTCTGTAGGGCTAGACTACTTCGAACGGAGGGTAGTTTACCGTACTTTATAATGAGTTCACGGTTCAGCTAGCTAGCAAGCTAACCAAAGATATTACAGTGGAGATCAGTTCTAACCTCTCATAAATTCTGTCAGAATCTGTCACGAGAACTGTTCTAGAACAGTATGTAGAACTGTCAGCCTGACACCTTTTAGTCAGTTCTAGGTTAGAACTGTTATAGCTAGAACTGATTTGGTCAGTTCTACCTAGAACTGATTTGGACAGTTCTAGCTAGAACTGATCCTGACAGTTCTACCCTAGAACAGTTTTAGACAGTTCTAGCTAGAACTGACCAAATCTTTGGTCAGTTCTACTTCTAGAACAGTTCTACGGTTAGAATTGATTTCAAATTCTACGGCTAGAATTGATTTATAAATTCTACGGCTAAAATTGATTTATAAATTCTACGGCTAGAATTGATTTATAAGTTTCAAGAAATATTTGTCTTAATATAAAGGCTTCGGCAAAATAGCGATTAATATAATATAGAGTTTTGCTATTTTGCCGGTTTTATTTCAGATTTATAATCGGCAAGAGAACATGTTTAACCCCGCCATATTCTGCATGTATGTGCCTGTTTCAAGTCAGGAGCCCGTAATTCAGTGATTTTCTTTTGTTGATGTGTAACATAAAACATGGGAAGCAACATTCCCGAAGTCCTGCGTTGATTGCCGAGTTTATGAGCTTCGGTCCTTGCTTGGAAGTTGGTATGGGAAGTTCTCTTCTTGGAATAGAATACTGTTAATATAATTTGAAGAAGGCAAAGAAAAATGCATGATTTTGTTTGTAGGCGAACGTCCAGGGGCAAATGTTTCATTCATGTTCAGATCCAGTATATTTTCTAAGTTGCAGAGTCCCAGATATCATTTATATTCGTTATGGATAAGTCTGGCTAAATTGACGAGATGGTGCAAATGTATAGTTTATTTACGTTGTACAACACTTTTTTCATTAATATCCCATAATTCATCCACTGTACAATTTTCGTTTGAACATTTGTCAAAACAGAATCTGAAATGAATGTACATCCAAGGCAAACAAGGTAAATTACGATTAAAATTCCATGAATTAAATGAAGAGTTTTATTTATGACGAGACTGTTAAAAACGGGGAACGAAGAAACCATGGAAACGTGAACAATGATGTTTCCGTATGCAATCTTATAAAAATATTTCTCAGATGAGTTGGGTAACCTTCTATGCACTTCGATATCTGTACATGTAACGTAATCAAAGTTGTTTTATCAGTAAAAAATATAGAAAATCTGCTATTTAATATATAGCAAAGTAGTTAGAAGTGATTTATTTCTTCTAAATTCTAAAGTGCCCTTACTGCAGTGACGTCATTTAGAACTGTTCTACAGTCCTGACTGATTTAGTCAGTTCTGCTGACAGTTCTACGGTTAGAAGTGATTTGGACAGTTCTACCTAGAACTGATTTAGACAGTTCTACCCTAGAACTGATCCTGACAGTTCTACCTAGAACTGATTTAGTCAGTTCTACTTAGAACTAATTCTGACAGTTCTACTTAGAAAAGTTCTAGGGTAGAACTGTTCTAGGTAGAACTGTTCTAGGACAGGTTAGAACAGTTCTATGACAGAATATTCTGACAGTTCTAATGAGAGGTTAGAAGTGATCTCCACTGTACCTTTACCTAAACACTCACTGCAATCGGCTGTAACAGTACTGCAAATCTCAGTTAAGGATGGTTCTGCCTTAAGTAGTTTGAAAAATAGTTTCTTGGCCACGTTGGTGTCGCAGTAGCTTTTCTCTGCTAGAGTGCGGAAGTTGATTGGTTCACGACTGAGTATTTTCTACTTCATCGCTAAATATGCGGAGAAAATACTGGTCAAAACAGTGTATCCTGGGAGGGTGAAATAACATTGAGAATGGAAATGGGGAATGTGTTAATGAGACAACAGCCCGACCAAAGAGCAGAAAACAGCCGAAGGCCACCAATGGGTCTACAACACCCGCTACCGGATGCATGCTTCAGCTGGTCTCTAAACAAAAATGTGCTCCAGTTTAGTGATTATGAACGTCGTACTAAACCCCGAAATATATATAAATGAACTAAAATTAAAAATCACACAAGACTAACAAAGACCAGAGGCTTCTGACATGGGATATTTCTTTCTCAGCGTTAAAAAAAACACCTCTGAATATTCAGAAAAGTTGAAAACTGATATTTTGACGCAAAGGATGTACCAAAGTTGTTATATGACCAAATCATAATATAAAATACTTAAAATAATTGAGAGAAATGCGTTTGCACAAAAATGCGTCTTTTTGCGCTACAACTTATTTGCGCCAATACTACTTTTGCATCACTGTTCTTCAAAATGCATAGTATCATTTGTACGAAAAATAAAGTTTTCGATTACGTCAATAAATTTTAATAAAAAAACAGTGACTTTTTTCTTTCGTTATATCCAAGCAAAACATAAAACTATTTACAGATGGACAACATAATTACACGGGAAATAAATTGTGGGAATAGCGTAGGTTAAATATTTATGTACGGTTACATTAACTTGTATATTTATTTTACAGTGTCAGCATGTTCGTATCGAAAACCGTGTTATCCTGGGCGTTGTTCTGGCGTTACATGTGACTGCTCGTATGGATTTGGTGGAGGGAGCTGCTTAACTTGTAAATATGAAAATATACCTTTAAGACAATTTGTTCTCTAAAGCTTTGCCCTTACATTAATAGCGTGTGTTTCCAATTCTAAATGACGTTTTTCTTTCGTTTTAGATACAAACCCATGATCTATTTTGAATAGAACATGGGCTGCTTGTAATTGACGTCACAATAGAAATTGCAAAGTCAGATGTATTTTGAAAAATGCCGGAGAGCCAAACGGACTTTTGAGATGCTGTTGCTTTCTAGGAAATAACATATAACTTTTTGTGTTCATCAAATCAAAATGGTTGCCATTCGAACGTGTATTATCTATATATAGGTGCGCATCGAAACGCTTACGCTCGGTATAAATGGATTGCCATATATAATGCTTCCAATTTTAAAATGAGCTTAGAGCATGGCAATGACAGTTCTTTTTTATACAAAAATTCTTTACTTTTTTTATATACCGACAATTTTTGGTATTTAAAACGTCTTTAGACGTCGATCTGCAGTATTCTGCTAGTATACATCCATCAGCCATGACATATGTTGCAACGCTGTCTGTAGTTTATGTCATGAGCTGTTACTTACCGATATATATATTGTTTGTTTCCAGCATACTATTTATTGTACAATATTTATGATGGTACAGTAAGAACTGGTGCTTTGTTTTATATTTTGTTGTGTTATCAATATTATTCTTATAGTGCAAAGCGATGATTTCTTGCCAACTATAGAGAAGATCAATAGCACATTTACATATCACAGCGAAACATTAAACAGAGATGAATACAGTTATAAGAGTGATGCCACTAACATGAAAACGCCTGACATAACATGGACAAACCAAGGGAAATTTAATAAGCTGGAATTTCATTTGAAAGCTCATTTAGACGATACATATGTATTTTCCCGTAACCCAAGTCGACCAAGCTACATCAGAACGGTAAAATTTGGAATCGTTTCTGCCACTGCAACTGTTATCCATATGAAACTTAAAAATGGAGGTGAGATATATATATAGATTCTTACATTGATACCAGAGGATTATCGGATTTATCCAATCTCGATAGTTAAATTATCAATTTTAAAGTCAAAGCCTCGGCGAGGACTTTAACATTGATAATTTAACTATCGAAATTGGATAAATCCGATAATCCACGAGTTACTATGTAAAAATCTGTTTCTTTAATGATTCAAAACTGATTTTTCTTTTTTTGTTAAACGAACATCCCCTTCGAGTGCCTTTCACATTCAGGAAGTTGTCAATTTCATTAACACCTAGCTGGGCTGCGTTCAATATCGTAGCAGCTACGTAGTGCTACGTAGATTTTTACTATTGAACGTGCAGCTATAAACTAGTTGTTACATAGATATTGATAGCAAGTAGTACGTAGCTGCTACGATATTGAACTCAATCCTGTTAGCATATTTTGATTCATCCAGTTAGCTAAAAAGGTTATGACCCTTAAAATCATCCAATGATTTTTTGAGATCACCGGCAACCACACGTTGATTAACTTTTTTTATACAAGGGGTTCGGAAAGGGATAAATTTCCATAGAATTAGAGAAAATTATCTTCATGTTTTAAGCATAAGTAAAACAAACGGTCACCTCGCTATAAAGTCCTGGCATCCTTCCAAATATCTTAAATATGCATTTTTCAAAATAATCTTGTCTTTGGGAACGATTCGTCAATTTTGAGCAAGGGGTGCGGTTATGTTTTTTTTCGACTTATGTTTCGTACTATAAAATCATCAAATTATTCATTATTTTCATTTAAGCCCTGGTCACAACGAACCCACAACACAGCTATACAGCGCAAAGACAAGCAATTTGGTCAATTCGCGGGACAACTGTGACCGTCGTACGACAGTCGCACGATATTTTGAACACCGTGGTGCTGTCGTTTGTCGTGGACGAAAATTGGCCTTAAAATTACAATTACTTTTTCTTTCTTGTATCCACCGTGGAACCATCGTGGACATGTCGGAGCTGATGTGACAACTCGAAATAGTTTTTTGACATTGTGCACCAAAGTGCCACGACAACTATTTTATGGATCTTCTACGACAAAAAATCGTACATGTAAAAATATTTGAAAACGTTAGAACCTATATGTCATTGACAAAAATAACCGAAATAAATGGCCAAATTCATCTGCGGTAAACTTTTTATGAGGGAGTTTGAATCTTCTTTTCTAATTGATTTATTAATTTATCAATGGGGAATTATCACCTCTACCAAACAAAACATACACCTGTTTTACTATGAAAAGAAACATACTCCTATGGGTTATTCAGATAGTAGGTGAAAAGTCAAGGTTACAATTCCTATTATAAATCAAGGGAATATTGGTAAAAGTTTTGTTACTTGACAAAAGTGTTTTTATCCAAAAATGAATTCTCATGGAGCTACAATTTGAATAGGAAAAAAGAGGACAAAAAGGGGGGATATCGATGGGTTAGAATAAAATTTGAAAAAAGTAGGCAGGACAGGACTTTTGAGTTAAATAGAAAAAAATAGGATGTGACACTTTAGAACAACAAAAAAGGCAGGATGACAAATAAGGTAAACAAAATCAGGATGAACTAAAAAAAAAACAACAAACAGGACAGAAAAGAGTGAAAAAAGACAGGACAGAGATTACAGCTAAAAAAAATGTAGAATTTTTTGTTCATCCTTGCCTAACTTTTAGAGCATATACATGGCCGACCGACAGAATAGTATGTCACTTGCACAATAGGACAAGGTCACAAATGAAATTATTTTACCACAACTTTTGAGAAAATGCAGTTTTCTATTATTTAACATGAATTGTCAGTTAACTTAACAGTATTTGTCATGAGCTTTTACTCCATTTCAAATTGAAAAACAAATCGTTCATGTCCTTGGATCAATACACTACTGTGTGTTCACATACGCTGGATAAAGAATGTAAACATACTGACAAGATTTTCTCTAGGGTATACGAAGAAGTTGATGTACGATACGCGAACCAACAGCAACTGGTTTCTCTTGCAAACTTGTCAAAAATTGCACTGGCACCCGAAAGGCCCTAGAATTGATGAAAACAAAACAAGTGATAATTTATTCGGACTCGAGAACCCATGACTAGTAGTTTTGACTTTGTCAATCCAGTCCACCTGCCCCAGTGTAACAGTGATATTTTCCTCTTTGTTTTATTTTGTAACAATTCAAACTTTATCTAAAAGCAAGCGACTACAGTTCTCCAAATTGTTAACGTATCCGTTAAGAAGGTAATCCATTTTAATCCTAGCATTATCTATTTCTTGTTATCGTATATATGTTTTTATTGTATTATTCGTTTTTTTTAGCATTACGTGACAAATTTCATTATTACATGTAGTTATGGATTAGTAAAATTTCGTAATTCATTTTATATTGTTTCTATGTAAATGGACAGTTGAATGCTGTACAGACGCCGTGGTAAAGCTTAACTTTGTTTTGTTGGTTATAGCCGAATTCTCAATAAAACAGGACCGACGGAAACCCCTGTTTTACCAGTATTATTCGATATGGCTTTCTGTATATTGTTTGTCTGTTCATTATCAATTTTCGTAAAAGCAAAAAATCCTTAAATAATTAACAGCCCTAGGTACGACACCGATGACATTTTGCTTAAATTATTTTTTTTATTTTTGTTAAACAATCACAAATAATGAGAAACAACTTTTAGTGCTAAAAGGTTAACGTACTAAATTGACTCGAAAACATGTGAAATATACCATTTCAAATTCATGACCTACATTAAATGTTTAAAAAACTATCCTTTGACTACCGCAAGGACGTATATTAGTTATGTTAGTTATACGTCCTTGGCTACCGTAAACTGAATCAGTGGCTTTTAAACATACTCTGAACAATGTTCTTTTGTTTTCATAGCTTTTATGTTTAGAAGAAGACGTTTTTTCTACTTGTTTTTTTTGTGTGATTTCAACGTAAATAGCACTCTTCTGAAAAGTTGTACACACAAGGTCTATTATAATGAGTAAGCTGGAGTCAGTGTATCCCGTAATTATTTAATTTGATTATTTTTCGTTTTTCACTTTCACATGTCTATATAAATGTTTTAATCATTTGTAATACATATGTAATTTCTGTAGTATTTAATTATGTAATATTAATTGACAGAGATATATTTTTGTATTTTATACAGGTCTTTATGAAGCAAATCGTGAAAATCTTGAGTGCCCGAATCTTTCTAGTACAACACCAAAAACCGACCTATCGTGCGATTTGACAACCAGATATATAATACAGTTTGACTCCGGGGACAAGTAAATGAACAATAATATATATTTAATATGAATATGCCCGGTAGGTATAGTGTCCGGCTACGATTGTGGTTTTTCGAGTGAATCTGTCTATTTTTTTCGAGTGTAGATCGAGCTATTTCAAGTGATAAAACATGCGATCAGGTCAATTAACTGCTAATTCGTAATGAAAATAGTTTTTTACATGACTACCCATCTTATTTTGAATACTATTAATGTGTTGAGTAACAAAGAAGCACAAAATGTCCTTGTAATAAAAAATATTCTACCAAAAGAGGTATGCCCCCTGCCCCCACAAAAAAATCATCAATAACAAAAATAAAAACATTCACACACTTAATCCCACCAGTTTTTATTACCATTGTAAATAAAATCTTACTTGAATTTCATATATAGTTAACAATTAATGAAATGAATAACTCATCAGCTTAATTCACTATTTGTACGTTCGTCTCAATCCAAATTGTCTAATGCTTTCATTAGATTGTTGATATCATGCATACATCATGTACATGTAGTTTATAAGATGTAACAAACAACAATATACACAAATGAACGATACTTGTTTATAAAGTGTAAGTGTAAGTACAACTTTATCAAACTGATGAATGCATTGGTTTCGTGCCTTTAAAAGTACACAATTTGAACCCTTTTCTTATTGTTAGTTTAAACATATTTTATTTGCGTAAATGTGCAAAAGGGATGAGACACAAGTTAATCAAACTTATAAAGTCTTCTCCCATAACAATTTATAACAGTAGAATATTTACAAAGCATGCATACAAACAATACATTATGTATATATATATATATATATTAAAAATTAAATACACAAAAAGAGTTTTAAAAGCAGCATTGTCTAGCGCTTTCATCCATCTTGGGACTTTTCAAGACTATGAACGTCGTTATGAACGTCGTTATGGGGAACACATTAGTATTATGACGTAACGTCATTGTTCGTAAAATATTAGTAGTATGACGCAACGTTATTGTTCATGTAACTACTAAGCATTAAGCTTGGCGTCAAACACTTTTATAAATTTTCTTTCTAGTTCTTTACGGTATTCTTCTGTTGGTTCTGTACATTTGAAGAACGGGAAAAATTTGAATTTTCCTCCCGCACAAATATCTAAATGTTCGCTCAACGGAATTTGTCTGTACTCGGGTTGCCGTATTTGCTGTTTATGGATCCTGACCCGTTCACACACACTATTTCCTGTTTGACCGATGTAGTTTTCTTTACAGTTGACACATGTTATACAATAGATTACATTTTCTGATTTGCAAGTCATATTTGCGTTTACTGTAAATTTCTTACCGTTTTTGAAATGTTTCGTACTGCCTATTTCTAAGTAAATATAATTGTCTCTGGAACATACTCCACAGCGTGAATCGCCACAAATTTGTACGGATGATATCTTCTTAACTATATCAAATCGCGCTTTTGTAAGTTGGCGTTTCAAATTTTTCGGTTGTCTTCTACTATAAATGATCGATTCTTCTGTTACCAAATTTTTCATTGTTTCACTTTGATGTAAAATCGGAAAATTCGATTTTATAAACTTGAAGGCATTTGGTAATGACGGATCATGAGTAGTCACAAACGGGAGGATATCATCATCGGTTGTATGTTCCTTCGGTGTCCTTAGTTGATTTGTAGACATTTTATTTGTCCTCTCGATACTGTCATCTATAAGTTTTAATGGATATTTCTGCTGTAAGAGATACATCTTCAGTTCTTCTAACCTTCTTTTGCGAAGAGTTTTATCTAATACAATTGAACATACTCGTCTTGCCATACAATATGGAATGTTTCTTTTTGTATGTGATGGGTGGCATGATTCAAAATTTAAATACTGGTGTGTATCTGTCTTCTTGTAATAAATATCCGTAATGATTTTATTGTTTGAGAGTTTAATTAAAATGTCTAGAAATGGGAGTTCCAAGTTACTACTTTCAATAGTGAATTTTATTGACGGATGCAATGAGTTAAGAATTTCATGGAATTTTTCTAAGTCGTCTGTTGATTTACTCCATAATATGAAACAATCGTCTAGAAATCTTTTCCACTGTTCATAAACATAAGTTTTGAATTCCTGTCCAAAAATCTGACCAACTTTTTCGTATAGTATTTTTTCTAAGTAAGCCATAACTAAATTGGCATAGGTAGGCGCAACTTTTGTTCCCATTGCAGTTCATAACGACGTTCATAGTCTTGAAAAGTCCCAAGATGGATGAAAGCGCTAGACAATGCTGCTTTTAAAACTCTTTTTGTGTATTTAATTTTTAATATATAATTCTGTACACCGCTTGAAAAGAAACTTTTTTTGTATATATATATATATATAACATATTTGAACTCTGAAAAGATGGTGTGTGATGATGTGAGTGGTAATACACAATATGCATGTATTTGCACTTTATTATGTTCTACATTACACAATTAGAAACCTCTTAGACTCTTTAATAAATTCATATACATTCTTTACAATTCTTTCATTTTCAACATTACGTAAAGACTTATCGCCGGAGGTTAAGGTGTTCAAATTTAGTAGAGAGTTATCTGGTAACCAATGTAGATTATTAAATAATTTGGTTCTTATATTCGAATAATTAGGACAATAAAAAAAAGAAGTGACGTGAATCTTCGAACTTAGCACCACAACTACAAGACGGATCTGAAATAATGTTGACTCTGTTAAGATCATAGTTCAAAAAAGAAGCTGAGCACCTAAGTTGTGTCAATATTATATTGAGTTTACGATTGCCAAAGTCATAATGTTTTGGTACTTGGGCTTTTGAATTCAATTTAAGATTTTTTAGTTCGGTTTTTAATTTACCTAAAGAGTCAATTGTTATACACTGACACATAAAATTCTAAGCTATAGCAAATTTGTAAAATCACTCAATAAAACACCGACGCACCCGAAAAAAAGCTCTGACTACTATCAAAATAAAACCCAAACATATAGAAATGAATTTAGTCTCAAAATGTCGTTTTTAATGCAACAAGAATTTTTGTAAAGTGTCTCTATATCTAAGGATATATGGATTCCATGTATGCATTTCTATCGAGATTTGCATTGGTAGGTGTATAAAAATGGCTGTATTCTGTTTTTTTGGAATCAAATAATTGTAAGGCTCAATTCAACTTTTTTACAAAAAATAATGTCGAATTGATAAAGTCTTTTTATCTCAAATACTTATACCCTCTATATCACATCTCGTCAGAAAGGAAGTCTGTTTGTTTTTAACTTTTGATCATACTCACTCGAACAAAAGTGGTCACACTCGACAAAAACGATCAAATCACTCGAAAAAACCACGTTCTAGCCGGACACTATACCTACCGTGATATGTGTGTGTCAAAATATTGCGATTAAGTAAACGAAACATCCCAGTAAAATTGAATTCCAATTTCTTATAAAGTAATTATGATGTATTACTACATTTAATTAAAATCCAACGCAAAGCAAGAATTTCAATATCTACTCTGAGCAATCTGGATATCCAGTTTGGTCTAGAATGATTGATGATTTACTTGCTAAAACAATTTATTATCACAAAAAATAAAAAGAAAAAAAAGAATCGTAATATATTGTTTTAACCAAATAACAATTCAATTGTATATATGTTCCGGACCATATGAGTATTTGAACCATACGCGTATGGTCGGACCACATGAGTATATACTCGTTTGGTTATTAACGGGCCGGACCATATGAGTATTTGGACCATATAGGTATCTTTTTTCAATAATATGCGTTAGAAAACTTTATACAAAAACAATGATTGATACATGCAATTGTATTATTTACAATTCAGATAACATAACATATTGATGCCAAAGTTAGTTTTCATCGCTCATTGTATTCTTGCATGTATGCGTAGTGTGACATTTTCTTCCATACGGTACCATAGCTTTTCTTGGGTTCTGGGTCAATCCGATGTGTTTACGGTGTTTTTAAAAAGCTTTAGATCTCCAATATCGTAACATGACTGAAGTACATCATATCACCAGACAACTTTCAAAAATAAACAAATGTCTTTGCCAGTAACGTCATTCATTTTTAGCTCACCTGGCCCGAATGGCCAAGTGAGCTTTTCCCATCACTTGGCGTCCGTCGTCCGTCGTCCGTCGTCCGTCGTCCGTCGTCCGTCGTCGTCGTCGTCGTCGTCCGTCGTCGTTAACTTTTACAAAAATCTTCTCCTCTGAAACTACTGGGCCAAATTAAACCAAACTTGGCCACAATCATCATTGGGGTATCTAGTTTAAAAAATGTGTGGCGTGACCCGGCCAACCAACCAAGATGGCCGCCATGGCTAAAAATAGAACATAGGAGTAAAATGCAGTTTTTGGCTTATAAGTCAAAAACCAAAGCATTTAGAGCAAATCTGACACGAGGTAAAATTGTTTATCAGGTCAAGATCTTTCTACCCTCAAATTTTCAGATGAATCCCACAACCTGTTGTTGGGTTGCTGCCCCTGAATTGGTAATTTTAGGGATTTTTTGCTGTTTTTGGTTATTATCTTGAATATTATTATAGATAGAGATAAACTGTAAACAGCAATAATGTTCAGCAAAGTTAGATTTACAAATAAGTCAACAGGACCAAAATGGTCAGTTGACCCCTTTAGGAGTTATTGACCTTTATAGTCAATTTTTAACCATTTTTCGTAAATCTTAGAAATCTTTTACAAAAATCTTCTCCTCTGAAACTACTTGGCCAAATAATCCAAACTTAGCCACAATCATCTTTGGGGTATGTAGTTTAAAAAATGTGTGGCGTGACCCGGCCAACCAACCAAGATGGCCGCCATGGCTAAAAATAAAACATGGGGGTAAAATGCAGTTTTTGGCTTATAACTCAAAAACCAAAGCATTTAGAGCAAATCTGACACGGGGTAAAATTGTTTATCAGGTCAAGATCTTTCTGCCCTCAAATTTTCAGATGAATCCCACAACCTGTTGTTGGGTTGCTGCCCCTGAATTGGTAATTTTAGGGATTTTTTGCTGTTTTTGGTTATTATCTTGAATATTATTATAGATAGAGATAAACTGTAAACAGCAATAATGTTCAGCAAAGTTAGATTTACAAATAAGTCAACAGGACCAAAATGGTCAGTTGACCCCTTTAGGAGTTATTGACCTTTATAGTCAATTTTTAACCATTTTTCGTAAATCTTAGAAATCTTTTACAAAAATCTTCTCCTCTGAAACTACTTGGCCAAATAATCCAAACTTAGCCACAATCATCTTTGGGGTATGTAGTTTAAAAAATGTGTGGCGTGACCCGGCCAACCAACCAAGATGGCCGCCATGGCTAAAAATAGAACATGGGGGTAAAATGCAGTTTTTGGCTTATAACTCAAAAACCAAAGCATTTAGAGCAAATCTGACATGGTTAAAAGTGTTTATCAGGTCAAGATCTATCTGTCCTGAAATTTTCAGATGAATCCGACAAACTGTTGTTGGGTTGCTGCCCCTGAATTGGTATTTTTAAGGAAATTTTGCTGTTTTTGGTTATTATCTTGAATATTATTATAGATAGAGATAAACTGTAAACAGCAATAATGTTCAGCAAAGTAAGATTTACAAATAAGTGAACATGACCGAAATAGTCAGTTGACCCCTTTAGGAGTTATTGCCCTTTATAGTCAATTTTTAACCATTTTTCGTAAATCTTAGTTATCTTATACAAAAATCTTCTCCTCTGAAACTACTAGGCCAAATTAATCCAGACTTGGCCACAATCATATTTGGGGTATCTAGTTTAAGAAATGTGTGGCTTGACCCTGCCATCCAACCAAGATGGCCGCCACGACTAAAAATAGAACATAGGGGTAAAATGCAGTTTTTGGCTTATAACTCAAAAAGCAAAGCATTTAGTGCAAATCTGACTGGGGTAAAATTGTTTATCAGGTCAAGATCTATCAGCCCTGAAATTTTCAGATGAATCAGACAACTTGTTGTTGGGTTGCTGCACCTGTATTGGTAATTTTAAGGAAATTTTGCTGTTTTGGGTTATTATCTTGAATATTTTTATAGATAGAGATAAACTGTAACAGCAATAATGTTCAGCAAAGTAAGATTTACAAATAAGTCAACATGACCGAAATGGTCAGTTGACCCCTTTAGGAGTTATTGCCCTTTATAGTCAATTTTTAACCATTTTTCGTAAATCTTGGTTATCTTTTACAAAAATCTTCTCCTCTGAAACTACTGGGCCAAATTAATATAAACTCGGCCACAATCATCTTTGGGGTATCTTCTTTAAAAAAATTGTCCGATGACCTGGCCATCCAACCAAGATGGCCGCCATAGCTAAAAATATAACATAGGGGTAAAATGCAGTTTTTGGCTTATAACTCAAAAACCAAAGCATTAAGAGCAAATCTGACATGGGTTAAATTGTTTATCAGGTCAAGATCTATCTGCCCTGAAATTTTCAGATAAATCAGACAACCTGTTGTTGGGTTGCTGCACCTGAATTGGTAATTTTAAGGAAATTATGCTGGGTTTTTTTGGTTATTATCTTGAATATTATTATAGATAGAGATAAACTGTCAACAGCAATAATGCTCAGCAAAGTAAGATTTACAAATAAGTCAACATGACCGAAATGGTCAATCGACCCCCTAAGGAGTTATTGTCCTTTATAGTCAATTTTTAACAATTTTCATAAAATTTGTAGATTTTTACTAACATTTTCCACTGAAACTACTGGGCCAAGTTCACTATAAATAGAGATAATTGTAAGCAGCAAGAATGTTCAGTAAAGTAAGATGTACAAACACATCACCATCACCAAAACACAATTTTGTCATGAATCCATCTGCTTCCTTTGTTTAATATTCACATAGACCAAGGTGAGCGACACAGGCTCTTTAGAGCCTCTAGTTTTTAAAACAAAAACGCGCATAAGTATAAAAAATTCTGAATATTGCACTGCTAATGCTAATTATATTAAGTTTCAAAAGTAAACAAATTATCAGACTCTTTATCCTACCGACTTTTACGTCAGTTTGTATTAAAACAGTTGACTTCTTGTGTAAAATTTCATTAAATTGTTTTGGAAGTTATCTTCCCAGATCGACATTTTGCCATTCACTCGTAATAACATATCGGTAATGAAAAAAAAATGTGTTTACTAAAAATAAGTATAGTTTTGACTAGTGATGAAATTTACTTTGTGAAACTGCTTATTTTGTTTTATTAATCTTGTTATTATTAATTTTTAATAGATCTATAATAAAATGACCTTTGGTAGTGTCTTTTTAATGACGTGACAACTAGAAGGGTTGTATGAAGAGTTAAGCATTATAAAAGTAAACCTGTTAATTGCCCGATCATACGCGTATGGTAGGGCCAGTATATACCCATATGGTCATGACCATACGCGTATGGTCCAAATACTCATATGGTCCAGAACATATATAAAAATTCAATTGTTTCTTTAATCTTAACACAACAATAATATCTGTTCTGATGTTGAATATGTGTGCCTAACTTCAAACGTTCATCACGTAATGTCACGTTGTTCTCAACATAGTATTTATCAGTGTCACATTTCAAATTAGTCATTGATTTCTTGAATAATTACCGACCATTGACTCCGGATTATATAAGTTTATATTAGTTATATTAAGTATGTAAGTTGATACATATTGTAGAGTCCATTCATTGTAAATGAGATTTCAGTCTAATCGATGAACATTGATATGACTGCTAATGCCTCTTTAATAATTATATCTGGTTTAAATATTGTGAATGTGATGAAATGTACAATTTTGGTTCTAACTACTGCATACGTGAAATACTGTTGTTGAATAATCTGTTTATCATTATTCCTTTCTATTCCTTTATTAAGGTACGAGGTTCATTTTTCTGTAAGTACGGGCGGATACAGACAACTTGTAAATAATGGTTATAACCATGGTGGCCCACAAACCTACAATGTCAAGAAGACCGAAAACTCGATGGAACTACATTTTGATTACGACGACCCAGTTCATTGCATTGAAGATTCTAGCTGCTATTCGGGAGAAGTTCCATTCATTATACGTCAGGATGTTACAAAGGTCAATAGTTGTACTATATTTATCTATGCAAATTTATACGTTCTGAAAAAGATCAATTTATTTAGTCGGGATGTATCAAATGTAAATAGTTTTTACAATATATATATATACAATATGGACGAGTGGTTTAGCGCGTCGAACAAAGTGCAAGGCGATTTGGTGCCATGCTATCTCAGTAGCTTTAGTTTAAATACCGGCCAAGGAAGAAAAAAACCTGATCTTACATTGTTGGGCTGACATTTAGATAAATTATATATAAAGAATATGTTTTCAGTTATGTGTCATCACCACGTGCACTGGTGATCCGACGAATAAAATATGCCGTAAAGTTGTCACTAGTTTTTAAGATCCTCTACGATAGATAATTCAGCTGATCTGAAAAATTCCATCGTCATGCCTTATATTTCATGAACTGTGTTATGACGCTAGATAAAAACTGACGAGGAAAGGTAACACCCGGCCACCGAAAGCTTTTTTATTGTAGAGACTAGGTTGTCGAGTAGTCTAGGGCGTCGGGCATAGTGCAAGGCGATTTTGTGCTACGATATGTCAGTATAATGAGTTCGAATCCTAGCTAGGGGAGAACAAAATGTTGCTTTCGAATCTAACATTGTTTGGCTTTTCAGCCTTGTATCACCATCACTGGTGATCCGATGGATAAAATATGTCGTAAAGTTGTCACTGATTCAGACGAACTTATATATATTTAAACAAGTCTAATTTGAAAACAACGTTCAATCCTATAATTGCGTCGGATAAAGACCGCATTATTTAAACGTGTGCATGCATTACAAATTTCTTAGTAAAGTGGTCTAAAGACAGCAAAAACAACATTTTCCAAATGACCAAAAAATTATAAAAAGTATAGTTTAGCAAAACGCATTTGACTAGCAGATGCTCTTAAACCCTGCTGACTGCCATTGGCGAGTGCCAAATAAATGGATAACCAGATATAATTAAATGGATCTTGTCATTAATTAACAAAATGTATTACCAAACAGAAAATAATAAACTTGCGGAAAAGATCGTACACCATAAACACGAGGTGCAAAAATTTGTACACCAAAGCCGGATTTGGACTATAACTTTCTCTTCAGTGATGTTGGGAATCGAAAAAGTATTTGTCAGGCCATATAATTTACCTCAATTCAGGATAGACTCTTAAGTTTTGAAAGAGTCGAAATAGGATGAGCGGATCATATAAACCGAAGGCAAGTATAATATAAGCCCAAACAAACAAATATAAATAAGTCTAAATTGAAAATAACGTTCCAACCTAGTATGATTGCATTGGATAAAATCCGCAAGTTTTATGCTTGTGCATGCAAAACAAATTACTTGGCAGAGAGGTCTAAATACAGAACAAACAACAATTTCCAAATGACTAGAAAAAGTAAAAAAAAGTATATTTTAACAGCACGCATTTGACTAGCAGGTCGATTAACTGCTGTTCTAAAACCCTGCTGACTGCCAATTGTCAGCTGGCAAATTTACGGATCACCAGATGTCATAATAGTTATAAAAGGTACCATGATTATAATTTAATACGCCAGACGCGCGTTTCGTCTACATAAGACTCATCAGTGACGCTCATATCAAAATCTTTATAAAGCCAAACAAGTACAAATTTGAAGAGCATTGACGATCCAAAATTCCGAAAACGTTGTGCCAAATACGGCTAAGGTAATCTATGCCTTGGATAACAAAATCCTTAGTTTTTAAAAAAAATTATAGTTTTGAAATTAGGAAATTTATAAAAATGACCACATTATTGATATTCATGTCAAACACCGAAGTGTTGACTACTGGACTGGTGATACCCTCGGGGACGAAACGTCCACCAGCAGTGGCATCGACCCAGTGGTGTAAATAGTTATCAAAGGTACCAGGATTATAATTTAATACGCCAGACGCGCGTTTCGTCTACACAAGACTCATCAGTGACGCTCATATCAAAATATTTATAAAGCCAAACAAGTACAAAGTTGAAAAGCATTGAAGATCCAAAATTCCCAAAAAGTTGTGCCAAATACGGCTAAGGTAATCTATGCCTGGGATAACAAAATCCTTAGTTTTTCGAAATATTTAAAGTTTTGTAAATAGGAAATTTATAAAAATTACCACATTATTTATATTCACGTCAACACCGAAGTGTTGACTACTGGGCTTGTGATACCCTCGGGGACGAAACGTCCACCAGCAGTGGCATCGACCCAGTGATGTAAATAGTTATCAAAGGTACCAGGATTATAATTTAATACGCCAGACGCGCGTTTCGTCTACACAAGACTCATCAGTGACGCTCATATCAAAATATTTATCAACCCAAACAAGTACAAAGTTGAAGAGCATTGAAGATGAAATGAATCTTATTATTAATGTATTACCAAACAGAAAAAAAATTACTTCAGGAAAAAGATCGTGTACCGCACCCTTGAGGTGCAAAAAACATTGGTTAAATTGTGTATAAAAACGAAAATTGAATTAAATAAAGGGAAAAGACAAGACTTCAATGTTTTAGTGTGCATGCATCTACAATATTGTAACCTTTGAGATTAGAGAAAGTTTTAACAGACAATCTAATACAAAATATTCATAGCTCTGTGATTATCAGAATGTCATTCAACAATCATTATGGATAAAACAATGTAAAACTCAAACCATACAGTCAGCTATAAAAAGTCCAAAAATGACAAAATAGGATTTATAACAAAATAAAAAACAAAAAACAAACAAATTCTTACGGCAACCAACGACAACTACTGAATTTCAGGCTCTTGACTAGGGACAGAGGCATACATAATGTGACGTTCATCCGTCCCCTATCTCTGGATAGTGAGGTAAAGCAAAACATAAAACTAGACTATTAAAGATAGTTAAATAAGGTTTTCTCAACTAAAATTGTATTAAGTAAATGTATTTCTTATTGGTTTAACCACAACTATATCACTTTTTTATTTTTAGGGTGCACTGAATGCTCAAGCGTCTGGATGGAGAGACAACTTATCAGGAATATCGAGATATGTATTTGAAGTTTGGAAAATGGAGTATAGTTACGACCATAAAGGATTAAGGGAGCCTCTCATCAATACGACATTTAATCCAGTACCTCTGGTTATAAATGCCAGCAACACTACTTCCTTTCCGACCTATGAACCCAATGAACCTGGTGTGTACTCCGCGATACTAGAAGTAAGTGACAAAGCGAACAATTCTAAATATGCACGACAAGTAGCAATATATGATAAAACGTCTACCATATCAACTAGCTCTGCACATGCGATTATTGTTACCACTGCGTCCGAACTGTCAAATTTTACATGGCAAACAAGTCAGTTTTCGAGAATTGATGTTACATGGTCTGGTCATTTCGTGAATGAAGTTCATGAAAAGGGATATTTCCTTGAAAAAATACTTGACTACGATCCACGTCTGGATGATGGAAGTGAAGGAAGGCGGCATGACTACAAAAAAATACTTCCTAGATTTGATGATAAAACAGGTAAAAGAAATAAAGCTGCAATACCAAATATTAAATCCATCATTCGTTTTGAAACTATAGGTATCTTTGGTGTTCCTACGTCTGTGGTTCCAAACACGGGTTGGGAAGATGTTTTACCTTTAAGTGACAATAAAAGTTTCACGCCATCTGACATTCGTGATGGAGATTCGTATCAAATTTGGATTCGTGCACATGACATAATGGGTAATAGTAAAGTTGATTCTACTGCCGTGTATTTCGACAGAAGTAGACCGTCGGTTCCTACAGTTCAACCATTAGAGTTTAACATTGATGATGGAGCATACCCATTCTCTAGCAGGTATGAAACTTTGTTCATTATATTTTATCATTACAAACATGCACAATCATTACTGTATTCTTATATCAAATATCACCTGTTATATCTTCTGTTTTTAACGTTTAACTGAGCTGTTATAAAATGATCTATGTTTTTAAAACAATTTATCATATTCCTTAATGTTAGCTCTAGGTATGAAATTAAACAATCTATTTTAATCGGTGAACATTATATAAGGTTTTGTGGTAGCATGCTATATAGCAAATCATATTAATAAAGTACCTTTGATTTTGCCATACGTTTGGTGCACAAGGTTTTTGTTTAAACCCGGGCTATCTTGATCCAGACTTTCAAATTGATATTTACTGCACTGAAAACTAGTCGGCTATGAGTCAGATTATATTGTATTCCTACGGATAATTACTAAATGTGAAGTTTTAGCACCGTGACGTTAAAATCTAAACGTTAAACAGCCATCCATCATTATTTTATCTGTATCAAAGTAAACTTTTAATACCATTGTTTTCGGCAGACAATTATAAGTCAACAAAAAAAAAATTAACTAAAATTAATTTCAAATTAGGGATAAGCTGTACGTTCAAAGTCATAAGTAAATGTTTGTTTGATTTATTGATTTATTCTCTTTACAGAGTGCGGGTTTCAGCAAAAGATGAGCACAGCGGGGTTAGAAAAGTATCATTCAGATTTGTTGTAAATGGAACTCTGATCGAATATGCAAAAAAAGATTTCCTTATTGAAACACGGGTACTTTTCTTTTGTCTTCTTACACATGTTAGAATTACTTTCTGATTCTAAATCATGTTTTCTGTTATAATCCCATTGCTAAATGGTATTTGCAAGACTATTGCAAGATATGTATTTAGGCAATTTGGCAAAGCGTTGATATCTTTATTTCTCTATTTTTGGAGGGGCAATTTAACCCTTTCAAAATGATGACATCAAACGAATAAACGAATGGTTGTCGATAATGTCAGAAGGTGATTGGACGATTTTAAGACTCATACCCACTATCAGCTCACTGGATTAATCAAAATGTACTCGAAGGTGATTTTCGTTTATTAAAAATTGAAATTATTTGATACTCATAAGAGAAACAGATTCTTCAATAGTTACTCGTTTTTCGGCTTTGCACGCGCCAGTGTTCAGTATAATGTTTTGTCAAAGCTGTTTAAACAAAACAACACATTGCCACTTCTCCTGTATCAAAAGAATGTGGCAGTTTCGATACAATCTCCGCGACAGAGCACACATTCGCTCTATACTTACTTCGTATCACTACACTACATATGTATCGTAGTGTACTGAGTATACAGAAAGGACCAAGCGCTGTACGGAGATTGGTTTTGATATTGCATTCATTTTTTTCCTGGTACCTGCAAACTATTCACACCATTGGGTCGATGCAACTGCTGGTGGACGTTTCGTCCCCGAGGGTATCACCAACCCAGTAGTCAGCACTTCGGTGTTGACATGAATATCAATTATGTGGTCATTTTTATAAATTTCCTGTTACAAAACTTTGAATTTTTCGAAAAACTAAGGATTTTCTTATCCAAGGAATATATTACCTTAGCCGTACTTGGCAAAACGTTTTTAGAATTTTGGGTCCTCAATGCTCTTCAACTTTGTACTTTGTAGACGAAACGTGCGTCTGGCGTATTAAATTATAATCCTGGTACCTTTGATAACTATTCCATTCGTGATGCACATATTTCCGTTTGAGGTAATATTGGGCAAAAGTACTTCATAATTTGTTCAACAGTATAACAGTACTACTTTTAGCGTGCCATTACTAATCGGATCTACCAAACACCTACTTCTGTTTTTCGATAATTAAACATATTGAATGTGCTGAAGTTTTTGCATACTTTTCAAGCAGGATCTAGGTGGAGCAGGATCTGCCAACTCGTCCTGAGTACCTGAGATCACCCCCAGTTTTTGGTGGGGTTCGTGTTGCTTAGTCTTTAGTTTTCTATGTTTTGTCTTCTGTACTATTATTTGTCTGTTTGTATTTTTATATTTAGCCATGGCCTTGTCAGTTTATATTCAATCTATGAATTTGGCTGTCCCTCTGGTATTTTTCGTCCCTCTTTTCAAAGTAATATTGAACAGAACTTTCTATTTTGTGTGCAGGTTATCACTAAGGAGCTGTTAAGAATTAGCAGCAGTGGTTTTTTTCCCTTCAGGTTGGTTGGACACATATTTCCCGTTTTCTGAAATTACGAGAAGGACTTCATGCTTAACACGACAACGCGTACATTCTTTTCTCTTTATTATCAAGAAGTGGATAATACATTTAATCAATATTTATTCTTTAGTCAAAAGAAACATGCAAACGTATTCCAAGTGATTGCTACTGCGTTAAAATGGGTGACTGCTTCCTGATAGACACGGTTTTAGATATAAACAACTGCTGGTTAAAGGTTCCAATTCACCAAGTAGCCAACTTTGTTCTTTTGTTGGAAGTAAAAGTGTACAACTCAGCCATGTTATCGTCTAGAACATCCAGAACTGTGAGTATACTGATACAAATATAAGCTTTCAACTTGATTTCCAGGTGCTCTAGACATTGAATATCAACGCACACACTCTCCGAAACGTAAACTTAATTCACTTTGCAAACCATTCTGTATAAAAGATTAGCTTTTACATAATATACAGGGACTCTTTTCAATGATAAAAGATTTTATATTTTCATGTATCAGAAACCATCAAATTATTGCATTTGACGTTGTTAGATTATGTTATAGATAAAAACAAAATGGGGGGGGGGGGGGGTCTAGTTAGTAACAAAAATAAACTTGTTTTCGACATTTATAAGGTGTCGATAGGAGATAATTTACCATTAAACAACTTTCAAAATCAATAGAAGTATGACACGGTAACGTTAGTGTATAAGCCTGTTATCCTTTTTTTTTGTATATTTTTTTTGTCGTCGTTGACTATACTTACGTCTCTTTACCTATGCTCCACTTCTATTGATACCGATAAAACTTGTCGACAGCTGCCGGTTTCCTACAAAGTGTTTTTGCTGACTTATGACGTCCCGATGTTATATTCCACTTTTTTTGATGCTGATAAAACTTGACCACATCAGTGGTTTCCTAGCAGGTGTTTTCCTATTGGTTTTATAACGATATGTGTACAACAAAACCGAAATGTTAAAACTAGCTATTTGTCGTCGATGACTCATAAGGTTCTGATGTTATATTCAACTTCTTTTAATGGTGATGAAATTTGACGACAGCGGTCGTTTCCTCCAATGCGTTTTCTTATTGTTTTTATAACTGCATGACTGCATGTTCTACAAAATCGAAATTTAAAGACTAGTTTTATGGGTTTATTATTTAACTGTTTTTGTTTTAGATCGGAACGGTTAAACACTTGCAAGGTATACAACAATGTAAGTTGATCATATTAAAATTATATTTACGTTGATTGGATCATGCATGTGTTACGGAACGGAATGTAGAATCCGGGTCCGTCCGCCCTGATTTCGGTTCGCCCTAGTTACTGTTCGCCCTAGTTCCGTTTCGCCCTGAGACCGTTCGCCCTGATACCTGTTCGCCCTGGGTATGTTCGCCTTGATTTTTATTTTTTTATTATAGTGTTGTGTTGTGTGTATTTAATTGAATATGTTGAAGTCAGTCTACAATTTCGCCGAATATTTACGATTTTTATTTTTTAGAATATTTACGATGTATTATGTTGTCTACAGCTAGCTGCTACTAGGTTATAAGTTCATGCCTAACAATTTGTAAACCAGTGTTTTTACCCATCCAAGCTGACTATTTTATTTGAGAAAAATGTTATTTTCATTATTAATTAGTGTTGTCAACGGTTAACCGGTTAACCGGTACCGGTTAACCGGTCGAACGACAGAATTCCAAAATCGCTAACCGGTTATCCGAACTTTTTTTTCAATTTTGGTAGATTTGATATAAATTTGTATTGAAATCATTAAATAGTTATGTTTTATGTCGTGGTAATTAATTAGACAGATCATTATCAATTGTCCAGTATATTGATAGCTATTGTTAATCCTAAAAACACTAAAATTAATTAGAACTTGTCTCTCAGCTCGGGGCAGAATCTTAAAGAAACATAATTAGTATACATGTTTTTTTAACAGTAACTTTAAATCAGTAATGCGATTAAATGTTAAGATTTACTTCATTGGTTTGTTTTTGATCTTATTTTGTGTAGACCTACATCTAAATGTGCAACCTCCGTCGTGCAATGCTTAGTTTTACTTTACACGAAATGCTAACTCAAACATTGTGAAATGCAAACCAATGTGAATGTACTCAATGTATACGCGATACGAGTAACATGCTTAAAGAAACAAGCAAACAAAGCAAAGAAACAGGTCGTATGGTGACCTATAGTTGTTAATTTCTGTGCAAAATATATGAAAATGGGTAATGTTTTATTGTGTGGTGATTTTAATGCAAGAATTGCCAATTCCCCTGATTATATTTTAAATGATGATCAATCTTATTTACCTCTTTTTGATAACTATCCAATTGATAAGCAAATCTTGAAAAGACAAAGCAGTGATACAAATAATTATAGAGGACTAACAATCACTAATGCAATTGGTAAGCTTTTTAACAGTATACTTAATATAAGGTTGGATAGTTTTTTAGAAGAAAATAATGTAATTAATGATTGTCAAATAGGTTTCACAAGAAAGGCAAGAACATCTGACCATATGTTTGTTTTAAAATGTATTTTTGATAAATACTGTAATACTAAGGATGGGAGAGTGTTTGCTTGCTTTGTTGATTTTCATAAAGCTTTTGATAAAGTAATACATACAGGAATTAGAATTAAGCTGTTAGAGATTGGGGTTAGTTCAAGGTTTTATAGCGTTATAAAGAATATGTATCTTGAAACTAGATCTTGTATAAAAATACATGATAAAATAACTGAATTCTTTCAAACAAAGCTTGGTGTTAAACAAGGTGATAACTTGAGTCCTAACTTGTTTAAAATATTTATAAATAGCCTTCCAGACTATTTTACACGAACCAGAGATCCAATTATGCTGGATGGCAAACTCATTCATTGCCTTATGTATGCTGATGACATTGTAATTTTATCTAACTCAGCTGAAGGACTACAAGAGAAATTAAATGAACTTCATAATTTTTGCAATGACTGGTGCTTAGATATAAATACTAAAAAAACTAAAGTGTTGATATTCAACAAGGCAGGCAGACATATCTCTCAAAAATTTATTTTCAACAAAGATGAGCTGGAGTTTGTATCTAATTATAAATATTTGGGTATCCAATTTAATGCATCATGTTCTTTTTCATATGCTCAGAATGATTTATACCAAAGAGCCTTAAAAGCATACTTCAAACTATGTAATGATTTTTTAGTGCATAATCCTACTGTTAAAAATGCAATTCATGTTTTTGACCATACAATAAAGCCTATACTTTTATATGGGTGTGAAATTTGGGGATATTTCAATCCCTTTACTGCACGCTTAAAAAAAGAAAACATAACAGTGGATACAATTTACTCAAGGATACTTTGTGAAAAACATCATATTAAATTCTGCAAATATATTTTAGGCGTTAATAGGAAGAGTACAAACTTTGCAGTTTTGTCTGAATTAGGCCGTTTTCCACTTCACTATGATATAGTCAAACATGTTTTAGGATATTGGCATCGTTTAGAAAATATTGGCTCATCATTTCCCTTGTTAAAAGCTGCATATAATTGTTCTAAAAAGCTATTTGAAACAAAAAAAAACCTCTTGGTATGGATTAATTAATATTTTAAGGGAAAAAATGTCAGGCATAGAAAAACATATTCTTGAAAAATACTCAACATTTAAACTACACTGTGGTCAGATAGTTAAGGGATACTATACTGCATTGTGGAAAAAACAGCTAGACATACATAAAGATGGTAAACTACGAACTTATGTAACATTCAAGTGCAACTATGGTTTTGAAAATTATTTGTCAATAATTCGACATTTTGAGCAAAGAAAATGTATTACTAGATTAAGAATATCTGCTCACAAATTGCATCTGGTAGATACCAGGGTACTCTTCGACAAAACCGAATTTGTCTCAGGTGCACCTCAGGTGAGGTTGAGGATGAAGTTCATTTTTTATTTAAATGTGATACTCATTTATTAAAAAGAGAGGAAATGATGCAAAATATATTAAAATCATGTCCAAACTTTCAAAATTTAAATATTGATAACAAATTAATTTGGATAATGAATAATGAGGATCCTAATGTACTATTTGCATTTTACAAATATATAGAAGATACTAAGAATTAAAGTACAACTTAATCTGCAATAACTAATTCATTATAACTCTTTAATATGAATTTGGATACCCTGTTAAGCCTGCACAGATCATAAGAAGAATTTCAAATTCTTTGGCACCGTCCCTTGATGATCTTTGCTGGCTGGACACAGAATCTATAATCTTAGAAATATGTTTTTAAAATATATTTTCAATAATTAAGGAGCTTGACTCATCTGCATTAAGTACAAGTAGGGACTCCCCTTTAAGCACCGACTCTTGGTGCTTTCTGCAGATAAGTCATATTAAATATCCTTTATTAAATAAACTTTGTTATTTGCAGTATACCTCATAGTCAAATGTGGGAGTGCTTTTTTGCTTTGTTTTTTATTGGGTTCTTTTTGTATTTTTTTATATATTGACATTTCTCCGCACAAACTACTAATGCCTCATGTTTCTCTTCTCAAAGTGAAGATACACTTACCGGGTGCACTTGAGTCATTTTCAACATAGTATTCATTGAATAATAATACATTGCTACTATTTTGTTGAGTGTATTTTCTGTGTTATATTATTTTATTTTATTATTTTTATAACACTTGTTACATATCTTTACTGTGTGTGTATTGCATATGTTATTGTTTATAATAATATTGTCTGTATCATATGCCCTCCTGGGGCCCTAATTTGGTAAATAAAAATATTCTATTCTATTCTATTCTATATTTCTTTCATTAATGTAACATTATATACATATCATAAATGAAAATAGGGCGAACGAACCCAGGGCGAACGGATTACCAGGGCGAACAAACTCAGTGCGAACGAACCTAGGGCGAACATGTAATCAGGGCGAACGATCCCGATACCCGGAATGTAGATGAGAGGAAACTGCCTACTGTTATGATGATTTTATTTCGATTAGCACAGATATTTGTATTATTTTAGACAAGACAAGTGCATTGCATTGAATTTGTGTCTATTCAAACATTTCATCTCTACATTACAATATTTGAAGTCAGTGGCGGATCCAGAAATTTTCATAATTGGGGGCCCACTGACTGACCTAAGAGGGGGCCCGCTCCAGTCACGCTTCAGTGATTCCCTATATAAGCAACCAAATTTTTTCCCAAAAAGGGGGGGGCCGGGCCCCCGGCCCCCCCCCCTAAATCCGCCTATGGAAGAGACAAATAATTCATTTCAGTCATGCATTTTTAATTGTTAAGTCGATGTATACTTACAAACTTGAATCAACGAGTCTGGATTGCTGAAATGTGACTGCTCAAAGAACTGGGGTGAGATAGCTTAAAATGAAAGAATTATTGTTTTCAACTTTAATAACAAATAGTGTGTTGATCAGAATGTCTAGCATCTAAAGGTAAACAAAAACAAAAATCGCAAACGGGAAAACTGGTGAATTGGTTTAGAAATCTCGATCCCATGCAGTCAAGTTTTAGACCTCAAGCAAACAGTGCCGGCAAATCATATATCTCTGATTGGAAAAATTTCCCATTCATATTGAATTTTCAAGAAAGTTTCCCAAGAAAAATTGTGAGCTTTTTATAATCAAGGCAAGTTGATTTTTGAATCTACAAACAGGAATCATTATGTTTTAGAACAAACTTAAGTTATTTTAAACCAAATGTGCTTAATGAATAACTAATATTTTTCTGTCTATGACGAAATAACATAAAAAAATGTGGTGTACACTGAATAACGCGCGTAGCGGGTTATTTAACAGTATGCACCACATTTTTTTTTATGTTATTTCGAATAGACTGATAAAATATTACAGTTATTTTTTATAATTTAATTCTAAATTCCATTTTAAACCGGCGAAACTCATGAAAAAACGTTGATGACTTCATGATCACATGACAAAATTGTGTCTATGATATGATTAACAAAACGACGTCAGCCAATCAGAAGACGTGTTACATCTACAATTAAATTATATGGTAATAAATTAATTCTTCATTGAAGACTACAGCCCTTCAAATATAACGGTGGTATCAACATCTTCCTCAAGTGTCAGCATTAAGTGGATCCAGGCAAAAACTTGTTATGAACGAGCTGGAATAGTCATCGTCTTATACAAACCTGACAACACAACAAAGGAGTATCCAGTCGACAAAGATGCAACAACCTTTGATCTTTCGGGATTATCATCTTTGACATCGTATTGGTTTCTTATGTACACAAAGTATGGAAACGACACGAATGTTGTTACCAGTGCAAGTCCTGCTAAGTTTGCATTTGCTACACAAGAGAAAGGTAATTTTAATATATCTACTAATATATATATTGATAAAAAAAAACTCTTGAATGAAACAAAGGTAAAACGAAATTTCGATTTATTTTACAAATTTGTGTTTCTCTCAATCATACAACCACATGTATAATTTTTACAAATTGTTCGTTCAGTACTTTGATATAAATTTGAAGAAACAAATGACTTTTTATATCATATTTACGTTTACCAATTGGTAGATTTGTGTTAACTTAACTTCGGTATATAATCAATTGTTTGTCCATATTTCTTCTTAATCAAATATTCATCCGATTTATACAGTACTTTTAAACAATTTATTCTTTAAATATGTTTCGAAATATTCATTCTTACTTCCACATGAAAACATGATATTAAGAAGTAACTGCGCCCTGTTATAATTTTACTGCAGTGTAGAAGTTTTGACTGGAGCACATTTTGTATGAAGCGTGGATGCCTACATAGACAAAATATAAATTATAAAAAAAATCTACTGTGAATAGAAAAATAAAAAATCATTCAAAATCTACTGAAACACAATAGTGACGTTATATATACAATACTAGCATAAGATGAGTTACTAATTTACGATTTTATAATTTTCAGTGACAGGTTTCCCAACATCTGGAATAGCAGGAATATCAGCAGGTTTGTTTGTATAATCCACTTTGAAGAAACTTTCTTTTCATAGAATCGTTTCAAATATATCTATATGAATTTCCATAATTTCAAAATGTTGCTTTTTTAACATTAATACATTGAGGTGACATACGCATTATTGTAATTGCACATTTATCTAATATGATTTTTAAATATATACAATGCTACAGAATTTGTTTAACTATGATTAATGTCCTTATATTTAAAGTGTTTTGTGCAGGTAAAAATCATCATCTGTTTTGTTTGTTTGTTGTTGGTTTTTTTTTTTTTTTTTTTTGGGGGGGGGGGGGGGGGGGGTGTTGCACTTCAATGTTTTGTTGTTCCTATAGTAGTTGTGGTCCTGTTTGTTACCAGGGGTTGTTTTCTTTCAATCGATTTAGGTTTATTGAACAGCGGTATACTACAGTAACTGTTGCCTTTATTTACTGAGACCAAAACGTCGTAATGTGTAGAATATGAAAATCACAAAAAGCAAAAGACACGAAAAACAGCCTGAAAAGGAAAGTCGAAATTGTTGAAGGAAATTTTATCTTTACTGGTTACCGTAACTTGCAATAATAAAATTCACAAAATAAACAATCGAACCATCCTCTTACTGATAGTATTAGCTACTTTCCTATAAATTCCAGTACTGAATGTATTGTTTCATTTAAAAATTTAAAAATCATTCAACTAGTAAACCTCATGTATTTCGAAAGTTACAGCTATGCGTATAAAGTATTTTTGTGCAAAATATGTCGACTCTTTTAAAAGATGTTTAAAATGGTATGTCATCTGTATGTATGTAAGAGGTTCAATGTTCCTTTGAAATTGGCGTTGACATACTTGTTATGTTCTTTTAGAGTGTATTGCCATCCAATATACACACTCGAAGGATGAATATTCAGATGTTTGTCGTTGTTCTAACTAGTTTTTTGCCTGGGTTTCTTTTATAGCGCGCATTGTTTAAAGTGCTACAAACTCCTATCCCACAATTCATGTATATCTTGGTTATAACATTTCCCATATCATGAGTGTTTTACTACTGTACTGCGATGAATGATCATACTTTTATAAATTCAGGGGGTATCAGTTAATTTAGAATCAATGCATTTTCACGTATCTTTAGTCATAGATGATTAGTTTTATGATTTACTGATTTTATAACACTGATTCTTAACTTAATCATAGGAAATGTCTACTTCCACAGGTTTTATTGTACTTCTAATAGTTGTTATTATTGTCTTGGTACTACTTGGAAGAACTGGACGATTGCAACCAGCCAAACAACGTGTTACAGCCGGAATACGTACAGTTAGAAATACAATTCGAGTGCGACCAACAACGAATTCATTCAATGTAAGCGTGTTACATATTTTGCATAAAAATGTTCTCAACTGAAAAATCGGAAAATTCTTTCTAGGACATTTTAAGGAGAAAAGCTTATAAGGAAAAACATTTAGTTTGACCTTTCATTTTAAAATGCGTTTACATTTATCAACAGACTAACTCATTTTAATAATATCATCAGAGTAAAATATAAAGTAAAAACCTAGTTTCACCATACTATGACAATCTACCGTAAATTGCTTCCATGTGGATTGTTTTATAAAAGATGTAGGATGCAAAGAATGAAAGTTAGAAAGACAATCCAATAAATGACCAAATGAAACGAACAAACATACAAACAGCACTTTACAATACACAACACAATCACATTTGACGATCTCCACTAAAATACGACGATAAACTATGGTACTACATAAGTGTAAACCATTCCTGTTACAACAGTAGCACCCGTCGTTGTGCTTATTATTGCAGGTAAAAGTCTGATGATGAGTAGCACCGAACAGCGTTTTTTATAAGCGACTAGCTAGCTGTTTACATGTACAATGACTACTTTTAAATGTACCTCGGTTCATTTTTCGGTGTATTTACTAGATACAGGCTTTAGGAATAAAGATACAATACCAAGCAAGAGTGCAATTAGTTTAACCCCTGTCTAACGGGGATGTTACTAGTTGAAGCAAAACTGCTTTATCCTACCTAAAACCTGTGTTCATTGGTGGTTTAGGTTTGTTTGGTGGGTTTTGTATTTTTTTTGTTATACTTTAGCGTTTGGTAACCACTATCATGGTATCCTCTTGCTTTGAATTTAAATATATATATTGTTTCCAGAATCGGGCCATCGCTTCGAAGGAGGACGACGATATTTACTTCTATGGTGGAATGGAGATGAAGGAAAACAATATGAAAATATCACGTAAAGATATATCACTTGAATCTGAATTGGCTCGCGGAAGATTTGCTGTGATTTTCCTGGCGAAGTATTACAATAAAAGCGAGTGCCATGAAGTTGTTGCAAAAACTCTGAAAGGTATGATGTTTTGAATAAAAGAGAGGGGCGGAAGATACCAGTGAAGCTTTCAAACTCGTCAAACTTGTTTTCATAAGTCGAAAGTAAACTTACAACGCCATGGCTAAAAAAGAAAAAAACACCACTCACACACACAATAGTACACAAAACACAACATAGAAATAAATAAATATCGTTTCAACATTACATGTGTAACAGTTTACTACACAATGTTGGTTATCAAATTAGTAAGTTACTTTCTGTCCAGTGGTCATCAATATGATACTTGTTAACTTGAAATGATGCATTTTGTCTGTTGTTTATATTAAGGGTATACGTATCATAAATCGGCCAGAACTGTTATCATACATGTTTAAAGATTATAGCATGTTGCAATTGTTTGACCATAAGAATACCTGATTAAGGTTATTCTAGGGAAACTTCTTTTATTGTATCATACTTTAGATGTAATCGGATGTTTCTAAGACATGTCCACACTGACAGATTTCATCTAATTCTCTTTAAAAACAGTTGTGATGTTATTCGTCCTACGTATGTATTGTCAAAACAATCGGTTCGAAACAATCGCCTTTGCAATATTTTTTAGGATTGTGTTTTTACCATTAAATAGATGAAACTAATAGGCTTACAATTATCAATCATCATTTTTTTTTGTGGGGTGGGGTGTCATAATAATGGGTATGGAAAGTTGACGGATATACCAAGGAGCAATGTTTTTGAGATGTGTTTGTTAATGAATTATCGATGTTTGGAGGCGATTAATAATCTTAAATATTGGTTTAGGGCTCGACCGATTTATTGTATATAAACTACTTCAGTCATTTGAACGAAACAGGGTTGATCGGAGTTAATTTTCCCTTTTCATTCAGATGACCAGAGCGACGATGCCATTATGAAAATGAAAGCGAAAATAAATTTCTACACTAAGAAAGTTGGTCGACAAAAAAATGTATTGGAGTTTATTGGCAGTGTTGAGGATGAAGTCCGTAAGTGTATAAATGACATACTAGATGAATTAGTTAACTTATCAATAGCTGAGAAAAAAATATACTGTATTTAGATTTATATATAAAAAAAATATATAGTAAGGCACTTTACCACAGAGGTACTGACAGGAAAACGGATAAATACAATCAGAAACAAACTTGCTGTAATAACAAAATAAATGTGTTATTTTGATGTTCACTGATAGTGCATTTGAATGGCTTTTCTACACATTGATATCGTAAAATTTAGCCACGAGCCACAATGTGAACCTTTTTGGCGAGAGAACGTAGCGGACCAACGTGAGCTTTTATCTAAAGACATTTAAGGTTAGGAACAACTGTCCTGTAAAGACAAGTATCCATTTTATATATCCAGCTCTATTCGATGTAATCAATGCAAATTTGCCTAAATCTAGGGACATTATTAGAGATTTGTCAGTATACCCCATCGGACAACAACACTGAGGCATAAACAATTCAAAGGCAATCACTAAATACACTAACAGTCCTTACTTTACAAAGATACATTGAGATTGAACGTATTAATCTATTATTACTTGTCAGTACCACTGGACCCTTCACATTTTAAACAGTAGTGAAAAGCCATTACAATATTCATAGATACAGGGTGTTTTTCAATAATGCAAAGAACTGTCTTCAGATTGAATGTAGTCTGTGATGATGTATGGGTGTTTAGAGTCCGACTATCCTGTCTGGATATCGCGGACTGTAGCAACCTATTCTATAGACTGGATTCTGTCGGTCTTTTAGCCTTCATTTTACTCCTACTGCGTTGGTGTTGCTGGTACGAAGTATCAGGTCATGCTGCTTGTATGGCTGATTGTATTCATTGCCTCTTTGGATTCTTCAGTGATGACGGGCGATGTGTGTGGTGGTGTGCGCAGAAGGTCTGGGTGGTCGATGTCAAACCCATCTTCAAAGTCGATCATACTGCGCTTGTCTCTATCATTGGTGGAGGTGTAAAATACCAGGCGGTGGCAGGCCTTGTTGGAGTTGTAGGGACTGGTGACAATATCCCTATTGACTACAACCCCAACTGGTTCCCCTTTGTACTTAGTTGGTGTTAGTACATGTCCAACTACGCTGTCTCTTGCCTCTGTTTGTGTTTGTAGTTTGTTGGACTTGGTCAGCAGGTATCACGGCTGTTTTTGCTGCCTTCCACTGGTCAATGTAGTCTGTGTTTGTATGTACAGAAATATTTTTAATTGTTTATATTCTAACGAGTATCAAATGCCTTAATTTTTTCACACTAGGCGGACCAATAATGATTCTAGAGTATTGTTCGAAGGGGGTTCTGAAGCAATTTCTAGAAGCAATAAGGTCAAACATATCCAATGACATTGAAGAAAAATTGTTTAGAATGGTATTTGGAATATGCCAAGGAATGGACTTTTTAGCCTCAAAGCAAGTAAGTATGAATAACTTAGACAAGTGTAAGATGTAATCGAAAAAAACATATTAACTTTACTTCTTATCAACATATCCGCTAAAAATGTCTCCCTATAACATAATTAATCTTGATATATAAATGAATGGAATACAATTATTATGTTGTATTTCTTGGTCACACGTGTACCCGTTTGTAAAAATATTACCTTTTTTGTACACGAAACTGCGCAAATATGCTCCTTAACAACCGTCTAATTGAAAACAATCCATGATAAGTTGATTCCTCGAGGACATAGAAAAAATATTTCAACGTAAAACCAAATGTGCATTATAACAAATATATAATAATAAATTAAAGTCGGGAAACAGCTATATACAAATCAAGTTTTAGCTTGCTGCTTTTTTTGACCTTTATTATGAAATGCTACACTTTGTAATCAATAATCTATACATTTTCAATGGTATTCTTCTCTAAGGTTGTCCACAGACGTTTGGCTGCACGAAATATATTACTGAATAGCATACTAGAACCAAAGATCACAGGATTTGGCCCAGATCCTAGTTATGACGAAGGGGAGGACAACCCGGTACGTATTCACATGCAAGTATATAGCTCAATGGTGTTTCGAATGGTTTGACGTTTAACTTCAATTCTGTTTTATTAATAAGTTACATATTCTTAAGTGTTATTTTGGTTTACTAACAGTGAGTCAAAATCACACTGCTGGTTCGCTGTCAATCGCCTTGGATATTATCATTTTAGACGGAAGTGTTTCAGGGGTAATATAATTCACATTATTCCATATTGATAACATTCTAGTAGGTTTTTTTTCTATATGAATGGTCTTTTGAATAAATAAGAATATTCACCTGCGAAAAAGTATATTTAGCACGCAAATCGTCGCGTGCTTTTACGTGCATAATTTTTGTAAAACGTTTGATGTGCCATTTGTTTTGGTAAAAAATTGCCATTCCATACATTTCTCTCGGAATATGGAATAAAACAATTACTCTCTTTTGTTTCGGTAAATATGTGGTTTAATTGACTTTTGAAAAACTGATATTCACTTCGGCCGTTGGTCTCAGTGAATATCAGTTTTTCAAAAGTCAATAAAACTACATATTTACCTCATCAAAAGACAGTAGTTGTATAATATTCTTTTTAAATCTTCCCATTGATATTAAAAGAAATTTATCCAGAAATTTACCTATTCTTTTTATGTTCGCTCTGGTTATAGGTCAACTCTCAACGTTTACGCGTATTTATACATTCCTGCCTTTTCAATGTATGGGTGTGAGCACACCTGATGAAGGTAAATCTAGGAAAACGCTGCAAATGCACATGTAAAGTTTTTTCATTGATTGACTTTCAAATATATTGGCCTTGAGCTTTCCTGCTGAAGGTCATGTGCGTAAGTTGTTGTGGCATGAAAATCATAGCATCCCAACCACGTGCACGCCTTAGTGTACATATGTGTTCGTTTGCCGTTCTGGTGAATTACAAAAAAAATGTACCATTTAAGGACTGACAGACCTTGCACTTCATGAAATTCATGAAAATTAATCATTTCGTCAAGATAGAAAATTTTGAGGTGACAATTGGTATTAAAGTTAAAAAGGACGAGTATGTCGAGTATTTCAAAACCCCATTACAGAATTAAAACCGTACATCAATAGCAAATCCAACTTGTACGCAAAGAACCGGTGGTCTCTAAATCTAAGAGTACTGCTGATTAGTTTGGCTGACTTATTGCACGACTATCTAGACATATTGACAATCAAAGACGTCATAGAAAAGTATTTAATTTCATGTACTGTGTATGTTAAATATGAATCCATGGCACAATACAGTATAATAGTATGCAACTTGTAATTTTCATGTTTTTACTTTTTGTTTATCAGTGTTGCATCTTACATGTAGCAGCTAGTGTGCAAATTCATTACTATGCCATTTTTTTTTAGGGGAATGAACGAATTCCAATCAAGTGGGTTGCTCCAGAATGTATGAAGTCAACACAGCATGCCAATGAGCTGAGCGACGTTTGGTCTTTCGGAATTGTCATGTGGGAAATATTCTCACTAGGTAGAATAATAAAATAATGATAAGTCCTACTCTGTCAAGGTATTCAAACACATACATGTACACAATCAATAATTATTTGAGCAATCAAAGTAAGTAAACAGTACAACTTTCTAACCTCGAATGACTCCGCGGAGTTACGGAATCGACCGAGTCTGGACGAATGTTACAAGTATACACAGTCGTCGATTATTCAAAGTTGTAATGAAGATATATCTGCAAGTGAATTAAAATTACTTCAAGTCAAAAAAATAACGGAAAAATACAATAAAACCAAAAAAGATACAGTACGTCGAGTTTTGAAAAGTATCATTTTCAATTTATTATTTAGCGGTTCCGGTGGTAATATGTACTTTTCGAAAATTGGTATACCACGTCATTATTTGGTATTATATTTGTAAAGATGTATTTATATATATATATATATATATATCTGTTACACATGCTCTATTTTACTTTAGTGTTGTTTGTTTAAATTACAATCGTATGGCGAATATTGACTGCATGTTCAGGACAAGAACGATTTAACAATAAATCAAAAAAGTCTATACTGTAAAATTAACCTATCGGACTAAAAGGTAGAACATTTAGACCACTACTGGAAACATATTATATAAATATAGAGACAGAAGCATATACATGCATATTCAGAACGAGAACGATTTATCAATTTATCCAAAAGGAATATTCTGTAAAATTGACCGATTTAACTATTAAGCCTGTCACTAGAAAAAAAAAACGTGATAAAAGATACGAACAAAAGTATGTGAATGCGTTAAATGGAAACAAATAAAACATTGAAATATATTAAGAACAAGTATTTTTTATCAATGATCATCAGGTGAAACACCGTACCCCGGATTGCAGAGCAGAGAAGTCCCAGGGAAAATAAAAAAAGGTTATAAGATGGCGAAACCAGAACTTTGTGATGATGCGTATGTATAGCTATTTAAAACAGTTGAGAATAATGTGTTCTATATAAGTCATTGACGTGTAAACTATTCACAAACTGAATGAAGAAGGACTTTATGTAAAGTTTGTGAGTCAGTAAACACGTTAAAAGAGTAATAACGTCTAGAAAAAAGACATGTTTAATTGCTGTAAAGCATATAATAATTCTAAAATCCATTTACTACATGTAGCTCATTCATGAAATTTCGCAAAATTTTATTTTGTTGTAAATTTATACATTTTCCAAGCTCAAATGCATTATTTCTTTTTAGTAATCATTATAATAGAAATAACAGTTACTATGTAACTATTTGGTTTTTTTCTACCTCAATTTTCTTGAACCCCTTGATCCGATGCATCTGATTCGTGCATGAATAGATCACATTGCAAGGAAGGTTGCGAAAATATTTTTGGCAACATTGTCTTTCATATAGTGTAAACCAAGGGATAAAATGCTAAAGGACCAATCCAGTTCAAATCTTTGTAGATATACAAATGATAAAAGAAGTATAAAAGAATAAGCCTTATTTCACCCACAGTTAAGGCAAATTTTAATATTAGTATTCATAAGATTAATATTTTTTAGATTCTATGAAGTAATGCTGAAATGTTGGCACTATGATCCTCGGAAACGTTCAGGTTTTGAACAACTGAAGGAACAAATGAATACCATGTTCACTGAAGCTCCTGGTGATGATTATTATTACAGAACAAACGATCTGTAAACGTCAATCTGAAATTTGATGAACAAAGACGGTCATTTATGTGTACATATCAAATGATTTGACACAGCTTGAACAATTGTATTGTTTTCATATACTTATATCGATTTTGCTTTTTCTTTTTCATTATAATAGAAATAAATCGTATATTGTTTAAAGTAGTAGCGTAGCACTGCGTACATCATGTTCAAATGATATATGGAGAATTCGATTGAAGCTGAGAAAAGCAGACACAGAAAGACCTACTCTTATATTAAAATAATTATTTTAAGAAAGCTTAGTATAGCTTAAAAAATTGTATTGCTTGCGCATATTTTTATTGCTATTTTGTTTCTTTTTAGCTCACCTTGCCCACTGGCCATGGGCCAAATGAGCTTTTCTCATCACTTGGATTTCATCTTCCGTCGTCCGTTAACTTGTACAAAAATCTTCTCTTAAACTACTGGGCCAAATTTAACCAAACCTGGCCATAACCACAACTAGGGTATCTGCTTTAAAAATGTGTCCGATGACTTCGCCTGCCAATCAACATGGCCGCCATGGCTAAAAATGGAACAGAGAGATAACATCCAGTTTTTAGCATATATCTCTGAAACTAAAGCATTTATCTAGCAAATCGAAAGTTCAGTAAAAATGTTTATCAGGTTTAGATCTATCTGCCCTTAAACTTTCAGGCGAATCAGACAAAATATTGCAGTTTTTTATTATCTTTATAATCATGAAAGATAAAGATAGAACATAGGGGTTAAATAAAGAAGTTTAAGAGAAATTGTAAAAAAAAACAATAAATTCCAAGTGGATACAACTTAAAAACTAATATAGGTAATGCAAAGAGGTGTTTAGTAATTAGCGTAAGACTAAAATAGAATGACCTGCTTTTAATTTAACTACTGGACCAAATATAACCAAACTTGGCCGCAATTATTATTACTATTTTTTATGAATTTTAACCTTATTTTACATGATTTCCCAAAATACTGTAGATACAGGTGAGCGACGCAGGCTTGTGAGAGGCTCTAGTTTTATTTTACTGTTTTATAAAATATTGTACAGCGCTTCATAATTAAAAAAAAAAGAAAAAAAAGACGGGGGGGGGGGGGGGGGTTGGAACGCAACCGTTTTACAATTATATCGTGTTTTCTTTGGGGGGACTTAAGTTTACCTCCAGATGCTTAAATTGAAATAAATAAATAAAAATAATTTATACATATTTATAAATCATGATAAACAGATGCAGCTTAATAGACAAGTGAAGCTTTCCTCTTTTTTTTTTTGAAACCATCACACGCGTCTCAATATCAAACATTTTTAGTTGTAAGCGTTTTTAAATTAATTGAATTGTTGGTCAACTACTCAATGGATATTGACCTATTACACAATGTACAATAAGTTACCTAAAACTGTTATCATATATTGAACAATGTATAACTAAAAATTACTTGTACATCATTTTTAATCAATAAAAATTCAATCTTTGATAACAATGGTTGTTAGATTTTATGTCTTGGGGATGACCTTTTGATTTTATGGGGTGGGTGGGCCGGCTGGATTTCTTGATATATTCAACACAAATAAACTCATCATAGATACCAGGATTTAATTTTGTATTTATGCCAGACGCGCGTTTCGTCTACAAAAGACTCCTCAGTGAGGCTCGAATCCAAAAAAAGGGAAACAATAAAGCCAAATAAAGTACGAAGTTGAGGAGCATTGAGGACCAAAATAAAAATGCAGGAAACATGTCCAAAAGTGAAAATTAATGTTCGCCTTGGTTAATAATAAGCATGCAATAGCAACAGCTGAAAATAAATGCCCTGAATATTAATATTTTTTTAGTAGGGCGAACGGACTCTATGGGCGAACGAACTCATGCCGAACGTGACCCAGGGTGAACATGTTATTAGGCGAACGGACCCGATACAGAAAAATTGCTCCTCCCATTTCACTTTCGAATATCAAATAGTTGCCCCCTTCTAAATTTGAAACGGATTACTAATTTTCGAACGTGTTATAATTGTCCACATGCCCCAAAAATCTTATCAGCTACCTTAACCTTGCATTCAAGATAAAGACTCCCAAATGTATTAATAGCGTACGATCAAGGTGTAATACCACCATTGATTTTTCCCTATTAGTCTTTGTTAAATTGGCACTTTAAAAAAAATCGTACAGTATTTACCTTTATTTCAACCAAAGAAATACTTTGCATGTGTAAAGTTCAATCCTTTCCAGTGATACAGTGAAAATTTCACACTACATTTCATTGCATATAAGAAAGTAACCACCGCCGAGGGTAGACAACCAAATTTTTACACTGTTATTTACTGGTTACCTGCTTTGGTAACTATGTAACCTTAACGTTCCAAAATATTTTATAAGACCATCAAATAAAAAAAGAATGATGCTTTCAGACACCCAACATACATATTTACGACTCAGAAAAATTTAAGTGCATTGAAATGCAGGGTTAATTTTCTACAACTGTCAAATTCAAGGGAATATTTTTTTAGGCCTACTTTCGTATGCAACCGGATGTGACGTACCATGATTTGGTGGTATTACACCACAAAGATCTGGAGTTATAAGTTTCAAAATATTTTATGACATATGTATACATACATGAAATTTTGAATAATGAAATCGTGTATACAATAACCTCAAAGTACAACGATTGTCTTTGTCTTAGGATCCTCTATTCTAATCAGATGTGCTTTCTTTTTTAATTATTTAAAATTAATATCTATCAAATAAGAAGCTGTGGTATGATTGAGACAAAATACGATTAATCCTAAGGTATTGTATTGTCTGGTGCGAAAAACGATTTCATGCAAGTTTTCAGCATTCCTTTAAAATCTGTTAACTTTTGTTCTTGAAATCAACAAGTCTTAAGGTAACTGTTGGTCATGGTCATATAATGCGAGGACATGGCCTACTTAAGAATCCTAATAAGTTATCTGTGTGGCAAAATCAGGTCGGGGTCTTTTATATCTGACTATACCATAAGGATTTTGCTCATTTAAGGCCATGCTGTGATCTACAGTTGCTTCAAAACACATCATTTGTTCTCTGGATCAGATACATGTAGATGTCTCATAGACCTTTGAACTCATAATACAACATTTATTTGCCATCTTCATCATATACAAATGAGAAGATAAGGTATGATTGTAGATAAGACAACTATCTGCCGAGGAAAAGGATAAAAAAAAACTTATCACATTCATTACATATACCATTAAGGCATAAACATGTTTAGAAATTGTCTCTCATATTGTTTTTTTTTTTTAATAGGCTCGCCTGGCTCGAAGGGTGAAGTTAGCTTTTCCGATCACTTGATTGCATCTTAAATTTTCACATTATGATAGAGAAAGAATAAAAATATAATACTCATAGCCTGCGGAAGACACAGATTATCAGAAAAAAAACGTTCACTTGGCGTTGTCCAATGTAACAAACTCGAAACATCAAACTCGAACAATTCGCGAAATGTTCACGCAACTCTTCGAAATTTTGCATGAATGTTCTATGACGTGACATATTTCAGTACTGGTTTACATGGCCGTCTCAATATAAAATTACCATAGATATTTTGAAAAGAATATGTATAAATGACTGTCCCAGGGGAAATTTAATTTAGAAACTTGAAATATTTCAGTTATAAAACAAAATTTTGACACATAATTTACATAATTGTAAGCACTATCGTTTTGTACTAAGTGTAAGCTCCAAAAGTTCAAATTTATGAACGAATTGAGCTACATATTTATTTCAAAACAATGGGTTTGCAATGTCTTGCGGTAATGTCCGAGTTAAACTATCTTGCCTTCACAATTTTTTACTGCCCAAAAACAGAGATTTGATTTCACGAAGATTGTTTTACGGCTTTGATTACTATACCAATAAAAAGTACTTTAAAAGTTAAATTGTTAACCCAAATTGTATAAATTGTTAACCCAAATTGTATTAAGATTACAGGGTTACCTATTAAAATTAAGGATTAATGAAAATGGCTTGCAAGGTTGTCCGTCAACATTATTTGACGTCGCCACAAGAATATGGGACGGCATGAACTGCATTCGCGGGTTCCTTCCTCCACTTAATGTAAATGTCCTACTTTCAACAGAACGAAATGATGCACATATTACAAAAATACACATCTATAAGACGATCAAAAAGTTAAGACTTCAGTGCCATAACCATAAGCCATTTAATTGTCTCTTGTTCCACTGCTTGAATAAAATTATATTCTGATTATTTATATAATTCAGCAATATTCCCCCGAAAAAGACATTATTACTAGAAGTAAAATGTAATATCCTATTTAAATTATAAAATTATATTGGAATGGAATTTCTCGGCATTTCTACTTGACGTGTGCTATACTTTGCATTTATTTACCCAACAAGGAAGGCAGGAAAAACTTGATAGTGCGCGTTACTAATTTTACGTTGTTTTTCTGTTACGCTAAATGGTAGCTATATCTGACGTTGCTAAATGTTGCTGTCGTTTGTTAAAATTTATTAAGATCATCACTTCTAAAACAACAGAGCGAAATAAAACCACAGTTGGTCTCAATCATAGTTTTGGTTCATGTATCTTGTTTGGAAAATGTGTCTGATGAGCCCGCCTGCAAACCTAGTTACCAGGTAGTCAACACGGCTAAAAACTATTGTAACTATTATTTTGAAAACTGGTATATACATAGAGAAAATCTGACAGGGGCAAAAATGTTCAGAATGGTGAGCTCTACCTATTATCTTTTTACGTAAAAACTGTTAGACAATGTCTTGTTGGAGTTATTGCCCTAAAAAGCTTTTCTCCTTTTTCCTTTAACTTATTATCTGGAAAGCTATAATAGATAGTCAGAAACTTTAAACAGCAAAACTGAGACACACGATGAATACGTAAGATGGCGTTGGTATCCACCGTGTATCATCTGTACAGCGGACATAGGTATCAACCAAGCGGTCGTGATTTTTTCCCACTTAACACATTTTCTTCTGACACGATATAAAAATCGTTGTTATCAATGTGTACTTTTTTTTAAGACATGATTTGGTCGTAAGTTGATGAATAAAGAAGTCTCATTATTTTCCCAAAGCAAGAACGCTTACTAAAAACATGTGCAAATACTTGTCAAAGAAGTTGACGCTCGTCTCATCCGATATGATTCGTTATTCATTGCAACTCTTTTTCTGATAAAAGGACACTGTGTGTGCGTAATAAATATAGCTGTTTCAATAAAAGGCATTGAAATCTTTCATACATATGTTATTTTTCGAATGTACGGCGTATAGCTTTTCACGCTTCGAAATAAAGCTATATCCGTTGTACCGATGATACACCATGTACACGATGGTATCTTTTCTTGGAAAGGCCAGATACATATAACATTAGGATAAGCAGTTTAAAGCTTCAGCAGTCATGTGATAAAAAAAAAAATCACAAAAATACTGAACTTTGAGGAAGATCAATTGGGAAAGTCCATAATCACATGGCAAAATCAAATAACAAAACGCATCAAAAACGAATGGACAAGAACTGTCATATTCCTGACTTGGTACAGGCATTTTCAAATGTAGAAAATGGTGGATTAAACCTGGTTCTATAGCGCTAACCCTCTCACTAAAATTGAGAATGGAAATAACTTGCAAAGTACGATTATTTAAGTTAAATTATATCATGAATATAAATGCAGCATGTGGAAAAAATAATTTCATAGGCGAAACGTTTTACAATGTGCATTTCTAAAACAAATGTTCGTACAAAATAAAATATATAGAAAAGTAGGCAATTCAAATAAAGGACAGATAATAATAGAGTCCTAAAATAATAATAAAATCAATACAATACTGAACGACCCCGCTAACCCCCAATTCACACCCTCATTCATAGCAGACGCACATGTGTACCGTATGTTTAACAAATAACACTACGTTATCTCTTAACCTACTTTGTAAAATTTTACCTCAAGTTATTGACATGACAAAGTCACATTAATCACTGGTACAGGAAACAACAATAGCCGTGCACTTAAGACTTTCAATTTTCATAAAGTTTACAAGCATTATTACCGTAGAACCGGAGAGTCGTGGTGTAGTGGTTAGTGCATCGGACTACTAACACAAAGGTTCCTGGTTCGATTGCCGTCTGGGATGAAAATTTCAGGAATTGAATTTTCGGCTCTCCCTTGATACCATTTGCGAGTATGGTCTCGAGGAAACGATTATAGTCCGTCGGAAGGGAACGATAAATGGCTGACCCGTGTTAAGAGAGAGCCATATCTCTTGCACGTTAAAGACACCCTTGCAGATTTCGAAAAAGAGCAGGGGCCTGGTTTTCGAAAGTATCTTATGACTAAGACATGTCTTATGATGGTCTTATGACATGTTATAGTCGTAAGATATGTTTTCGAAATTGTCCCAAGTTACGATTTGTCATAACTTTTGTCGTAAACTTAAGACCCCTCACGACATGACTTATGATGGTCTTATGATTGTCAACTAAATTTGAATTACTTTTCATGTATAATTTCATGTTAATTGCAGTAAAAATATTTGTTGTGTTGTTTCTCAGTTAGCTAAATAGTAAAGACTTTATTTTTCTAAACTACGTGAATTAAAATTTGAATTTCCTGCTACATACAATTTGGAATTCTTTTCTAACTTATGGTTTTGTATAGTAAATATACATATTATTTCGTTCCTAGTATATTTAATAGTACTGTATTAACGTATACATGTGCACGGGCTTTTCGTTAAGCGGTTACTCGATGTTCCAAATCTAAAAAGTATTCACAGTTAAATAACAATGCATGTATGATAATACACGAAAGCGAAGTTCAAGGTTTATTATATATTACAAACTGAATTTAAACAAATTATCAACTCATATTTCAATTCCTTTTTGTATAAAATTTTATGTTCATTATAATGATAATTCAAATTATTCGTAATATTAAGAATGGCAATGATTAATGTGTTCTTACTTTTCATTTTCATTTTTATATTTATCACTTTTAAAGCATTATTTAGAATAATAGAAAATAATGTTCACTTATGACAGTCGTAAGAGCATCATAGCTATGACTCTCTTACATGTAAGACAGCTTTGATTTACATCCTATGACATATCATATGATAGTCATACGATGATCATAAAATATGTCCTAAGATATATCTTATGACATATCTTATGATACTTTCGAAAACCAGGCCCCTGGCTAATGCCGCTACAAGGCAGCACTCGCACCCGCAAAGTGGAAAGGGATTAATATAAGTTGCAAATTAAACTTGTTTCCCAATCCACTATAAATAAATATGTTTAAACTAAGCATTATTACTTTTCACCAATGCATTCGGTCAACATTGAGATTGTGAAATTCTTTTAATTATTCAAAAAATATATATTAAGATTGCACTTGTGCTACATTAAGTTCAAACTAAATTTTGCAATAAAACACTTAAGTTCAAAATTTTAATTTGATATATTTACAGCAACTTCTTACAGAAAAAAACACAACATACATTTACTATATAACTTGACAGACTGTATCATATATGTGTTCCTCATGTTCTTAAATCATTTATACGTGTTTATATGTACAAAATCAACAGATATACCAAAGTCCAACTCTGGATTAATGTGTCAGAATGTGGGACGAAGTGAATATCAAGGTTCAAAGTCCACATGATATGCAAACTTTATGCGAAGTTCCAAAATTCTATTCCACTATGTTTAGCTGTATCATTTATAACGTTGTGATCTGTTCAATACTTTATGTTGTGGTTGATTCAGAAAATTCAACGTTCCGTGCCGCCGTTTACGAACATGCTGTTATCATACCAACCGAGAGAAAAGCTTGGGTTGATAGGTCTAAAGCGTTGGAAAATATGATGAAAAATTTTGAAATTTACAAAGTACAGGCAGAGATTGCTGGTAAACAGGTATTTGATTTTTACTCTATATTCCCTCTTCTTATTATTCTTTGCTCTTATAATTTCAAAAGTTAATGATCCATTTCTTTTTTGTTTGTTTGTATAATATGTTTTTTTTTATCTTTCTTTACAAGAATAAAAGACAAGACTAAAAGAAGACATAATTTCCCCCTAAACAGTCTAGTATTCTTTTTCTTTTTTCCTTTTTCCAAAGTTCTGTCTATTCGTAGGTTCTCTGAAAAGAACATTTTGCCTGTGTCTATCTAGTAAATAGCAGGCTATATTTATAAATAATACAGTAAACATCATTGTCCTCAATATGAGACAATTGCCTCGAGCAGAAATATCCATAAAATTAATGTAATCGTTCTGAATATATCGTATGCTTTTGATAGTTGCACCAGACATGAAGCACCATCAATGATCAATTTTAAATTTTATAAAAATCAAAGCCTTTTATTTTCCAGAATGTCAATATTTTAGTATTTCCAGAAGACGGATTGTTCGGTATGGGATTTTCCAGAGCTGGATTAGAATCGTACTTGGAATATATTCCCGATCCAAATGAAAAATGGAATGCTTGTAACTTTCCAGACAAATATGAAAATACGGAAATCCAAAGAAAACTTAGCTGTGTTGCAAAAGAGAATTCTTTATATCTTGTTGTAAACATGGGTGACCGCCAATCCTGTAATTCTACAAACGATACAAAATGTCCGCATGATGGGCATTATCAATTTAACACAGACGTCGTTTATAATCCAAAAGGTGAGCTTATTGCCAAATATCATAAAATCAATCTGTTTTATGAAAAGCAGTTTGATACACCACCTGTTTCGGACATTGTGACCTTCGACACACCTTTTGGAAAATTCGCTATGTTCACATGCTTCGATATTTTGTTCAAGACTCCTGGTTTAGATTCTTTGAAAATACAAGGTGTTGGAAATGTCGTATTTCCAACAGCTTGGATGGATGCTCTCCCTTTATTAGCTGCTATTCAATTCCATTCTGCATTTGCAGCTGGATCAAAGGTCAACTTTTTGGCGGCAAATATAAATCTTCCTTCATTCAGATTTCACGGGAGTGGAATATACTCCCCGGAAGGATATGAGGCATTTCACTACAGCGAAAAACATGGCGGAAAACTTTTAATAGCCAATTTATCAGTTGTACAAAATAGCAATTTTATCACGCAAGATATATATACAACACCAACATATGAACTTGAATCACAGAACCAATCAAGGCAGTTTAATTCTTACGTTTTTCATGATTTGTTTACCTTTGTGCCTTTGACAAAGGCGACAGGGATTATAAGCGTTTGTAACGGAAAACTTTGTTGCCATCTTAAGTACGAGCGGTCTAATGGTGGATCTGAAAATTACGCATTTGGCGCCTTTGATGGTTTGCATACATATGAAGGTGTGTATTATATCCAAGTTTGCACATTGCTGAAATGCGAATCGTCATCAGAGGACAGTTGTGGCAAACCAGTAAAAACAGCCAGTACAAGTTTTACAAATTTGAAAATGTCAGGAACATTCGGAACTCCATATGTTTTCCCGGAAATCCTACTTACAGATCATGGTACATTGAAACTTTCATCTGGAAACTCGTGGAGCTACGACAATGGAACATTACAATCAGACCGAGGCTTTGAACTTCCTGTTATTAGTGTTGGGATGTTTGCTAGAGATTATCATCTAGATGAAGATACAGAGCCTGTGAGAGATGATTAAACGAATATTGCATTTAATTGCAAACCGTCTTTATTTGTAACCATATTTGTGTATAATAGTTTTATATCATGTAGTACAGTGTTCGGCAACTGAAAATTACATTTTTTTCAAATGCAAACAATAAACCACAGCACAAAAGAAAAACCACTAACCAGCACACCTGAAAATCTACGAAGCTGGGTTTAAATTTGAAAACAAATAAGATGTGGTATGATTGACAATGAGACAACTCTCCACCAATGACCAACATAACATATTAGTTAACAACAATTATAGTTCTCTCGGCCTACGGTCTTCAACAATGAGCAAAAGTAATATTTTTAATAATTGCCCCGTTTATTCATAAAGGCTCAGTATTTATGTCCTGTTAGTGGACCAGTTTTGTTGTTATATGTAAAGGAACAGAATCATACCGATAGAAAAATTTAAAAAGATTTGTTTATGATGCAAGATTTAATGTTGTTGTAATTGTTGTCAGGACTCGGCAAAATCTGTTAAAATGATTAACATATGTCACATTTAAAGTTTTCTTTATAAATACATGCTGCAATAAATCGCCCAAACAACGAATAAAGTGGGATATCATAGCAGAGCATTACCATGGTTTCCTAGCAGTCAAGGTTTCGTTTGGGTCCTCTCTCCCTCCCCTCTCTCTCTCTCTCTCTCTCTCTCTCTCTCTCTCTCTCTCTCTCTCTTCGTTTGGGTCCTCCCTCTCTCTCTCTCTCTCTCTCTCTCTCTCTCTCTCTCTCTCTCTCTCTCTCTCTCTCTCTCTCTCTCTCTCTCTCTCTCTCTCTCTCTCTCTCTCTCTCTCTCTCTCTCTCTCTCTCTCTCTCTCTCTCTCTCTGATTTCATTGTTTATTTGTATGATTGGTGGGTGTCTTATTCTTCAGACTCTTTTCTATCTGTACCCAAGTGATTAATGTATTCAATTTCTTGTCTTATAATTCGCTTAGGGGACGACCATTCGTTTTGGTTTTATGTTTTATGTTTGGTTAAAATGAATAGCAGGAAGCAACTGTGTACAAAAGTGAAAATAAAGGTTCGCGTAAAATAAAGCACGCGTAGCTAAAAATAAAAATGAATAAATCCTACTGTCCTCCTACCCCCTTATATCAAACGTTCGTCCCCTTTTAAATAAACTATATTTTAGTTCATTTCATTAAGTTAATCGAAGGGTTGATTGACTAAGTTGCATGCAGAAATACGAATGCAGTATCATAGATGTTGTATCAGTGTCAATGAGACACCATCCAAGTCACAATTTGTAAATTTTGTCATCCCTATACATGTATTTCTTCGATCCGGAATTAGAACCCATACGGAAAAGTGAAAGGGGTGTCCTTTTGGTTTTGTGCGATCTCATCACCGTCATACGTAGATCATAATATATTATTGTCTTCTAGTCCTGAATGTACATTATATATTCGCAAAAAGAATTGAACAAACAATGATCAAAACAATCTCTAGGATTCCAAGTCCAATGTGGGTGTTAAAAAGAGACCGAATGGCACAGAAGTTAACAACTATAGGTCATCATACGGCCTTCAACAATGAGCAAAGCCAATACTCTATAGTCAGCTATAAAAGGCATCGACATGTTAGTTTATTAGTTAAAGTTTCGATAATCCTTCTTACCCTGTAGACCCTGTGTTGTTCTATTTCGCCAGCTAGAAAGATAAGAAATCGTCAACCGAATTCAAAGGCTCATTATTTTGATTTGTACAAGGATAAGAAAGATTTCATAACAATGTGTTGTATTATAAACAAATGATAAATACATGTTCAGGCAGTGTTTGACCGAGTTTATAAGTTGGTTCTCTCCCTAGAATACATGTATACCATTTTGAAAAGATACAGAATATAACTAAATTTACATATTTTGATAATAGCAATTACGAGTATTACTGAATTTTTGTATTACAAATAAGTATAATTAAATGCTTATTTCATATTTCTTTTTTTAGGTTAAATTAATAACTATTTTTATTGAATTTTTGTTGTTGTTTAACTTTTCCTTCAATTTATTGAATGTCCATCTAATATAGTTACAAAAGGAGATTTTGGGTACCACAGATTAGGAAATGTAATCGATTACTGTAACAGCTGATTTCGTATCGTGATTTTCAAATAAACCTCAGGTAAAATTCACATGTTATATTCACATTTATACCATCATTTGTTTTAAATTTCATGTGAAATACAATTTTGTTTTTAAGGTGCCTTTTCACATTATCTGAAATCAAGACTTGATAAATTTTGTTCATGAAAAATACAAAGACATTGTGAGTATATCAGATTTAATGCTTTCGTTGTGTTTGTCACGAACTTGCCATTAAGCGACACGAAGATACAAAAAGATCAATTAAATACTTATCCTGTGATTTTTTACATTTGTTCATGTATTAGGGTTCTAAATTACATGTATAGGTACTTTTCTCATGTTATTGATAGCGCGGCAGAAAAGTAAGACCCATTTGTTGTAGTATAAACCTTATCATTAATTACTGCTTACTGGTCAGGATTGTACTAAGAGGAACGCAACAGGTGTCACGTCTGAGGCAGTAACACGGGACACCTTAGTTCAGTCTAATTTTGTAGTTAGGTTCATGTTTCTAAATCATGTCTTTTTGTGTAGTATTTTAGCTGTAGTTTCTTTTTCCATGTTGTTGTCTCGCTTTTGCCTACTTGTTGGTTTTATTTGCTCCTCGGTTTCATCGTGCTTGCAATGCTTTTGACTATAATAGTTAAAGGGAGACTAAAACTAACAAAGTGATACATGTGTACAAACTCATTAGTCGAAAACATATTGCAAAGTTATGATAAAGAACGAAACACTTCAAAAGACGAAAAAAGTTATAAAACCACAACATAGAAAAATATAGACTGTCATGAGCTACACGAACCCCATCATAAACGAAATGGGAAAAGGGTTGGGGGCCTCTGGTTCTTCCTTTGACTTTGTTGATAAGTTATACAAAGTAGTTAGGCATCACTCAATAGCGAATGTGTAGGTACTAGAATTTTATGTATACCTAAAACATCACAAAATTCAACTATAAGTAAAACTATACAGATGAAAATGATCTTGCAAGTAATGCAGTAATCACCAATCAGATGGAAGAATACATGATAATACTAGCCAAAATAAAGATTATTATATTTTCATCGATTACACATGTATTATTTCTAATAAAAATTTACATAAACAACTATATGAAATGTTAGAACCTCAAATAAGTATAAAAATGGTACAGTTTTGCGTTGATGCAGATACTGTAATTCTCATAGTTTTTGCATGCGACTAAAACGGATTTCAACTGTTGACTAAGAGCAAATATGATGGTTAAAATGACAACAAACATGGTTGGTTTAAAATCTCATAATGTGTCATTTAAATAGATTATATCAAAGATTCCAATCTGCTCAGACCTATCTGGATATAACATATGATGCCCTAATAAAAGAATATTAAAATAGAAAATCCATTATAAGAACTTTTATTTTATATGTAGGTAACAAAAGTAAACAACAACAAAGTAGCTTAAAAAGTGATACTAGTATACAATACTGATTAAAAAAGCACTATTTCAATATTTTAATTCAAATAAGTCTGAATTACAACACAATATTATTCTGAAAAAAAAAATGACAAATGAACCATTAAATTTAAAATCAGTTACAGTCGATTTCTTTGAGTTTGAAGACAAAGGTAATATCTTTTGTTAGCTTGCTTGCTAGCTGAACCGTCATTGATATGTCAGGTAAACTATCCTCCTTTACGAGTAGATAGTTCAGCAGATAACCAATCTATCTGTCTGTTGGACTAGGCTACTTCGAAAGGAGGATAGTATACCTGACCTAATAATAACTTCACAGTTCAGCTAACAAGCAAGCTAATCAAAAAATTTTACTTTGGCAACACACTCAATGAATTCGGCTGTAACATATTTCATAACTTCCCATATTTGTATTTGTTTTAGCACTCAAATACAAATCTTAAATATATAGCTTTTAAAAATACCATTAGGACCTTATTTTTAAAATTTTCATTACAGATCAACATAGGAATATATTATTTGCCAATTTCTTTTCACGATCTGAGATTGAAAATTTGTACTACTGACATATTTTATATTGAGCCACAAGAACTTGAGATCTAAACAATATCTGATTATTAAGAAAATAAAATCTCTTTCAATCCTATAATTAAAAGGGAACAAGTAACGAAGAAAAAAATGACACATGGTAAAATATAATTTATTAAATGATAATTTAATGGTATATTTTGACATGGTGCATTAATAGCGTGGTCTATCCAGGCTAGGACTAGTATAATAGTCTCAGACCCAGGCTATTTACGTTTTGTTTGTACCGTTTATAGTTGATGTATTTAGAAATAATCACCCAGATATTCAGGTTTATCCATATTTACTTTAAGTTAAAAATTCAATGCTATTTTTGCTTATAGACATCGTAAAAGGGGGGTTTTACGGGAGACAATTTATCTAATAATACACAACTGTCACATTAAAAAATCACAAATAATGGAAAACCAAATATCTTACATACTCTTTAAAAAAAATCTACGTGTGTACATCAATACACACTTTACAGTGAGAGCCAACAATAATAAAGGAATCATGAATGTAATATTTTTATCTGTCTGTGAAGAAATAACATAAAAAAAATGGTGTACACTGAATAACCCGCGTAGCGTGTTATTTGAAAGTGTGCACCAATTTTTTTTTTATATTATTTGAAATAGACAGACAACATATTAAAGTCATTCCTTATAATTTGATTCTTAATTCCATTTAAAGACGGAGTAAATCATGAAAAAATGATGATGACGTTACGGTCACATGACAAAATAATGTCTATGAGCTGATAGACAAAACAATGTCAGCTAATCAGAGGATGCGTTACATCCAAAATTAAATTATGGCAATATAGAAAAATTAATTCAACAAAATCATAAATCTCTTGTAAAACATTTCAGACATGATTGTTTATTTTCTATGTTTTTTGTAAAATTTTGGTGCTCAAATATAGATTTGTTTAACTAATACCTACACATTTGATGTTGCCTCAATGAACTCGAAGCAACATATTCTGCAATACATTTCGGTAAAAAATATAAGCATAGTTCAAATGTTTCAAATTTTCTGCTAACTCTTTAATTTCAATAATGTGCACAATATTATTTAATTAAATATTGATACTTCAGTATATTATAATGATTATCGTAATTCACAATTGTCATTATTTTTTTTTACGATAAAAGTTTGTCCTTAAAATCAAGTTGACAATTTTATTCAATTTTATAGACCTATCTTTCTAATGAACACTATATATTGCCCTTAAAATGATCTTTTTGGTATTTGTTTGTCGTTGGATAGTGCTTATATTATTTCTTCGCAATAGAAAACCTTATATATTTGCTCCAGATGATTACTCGTCAATACTTTACTTTCTTGTATATCCCTTCATTCAATTTCTTTTTGATCTCCGGCTATCGCAGTAGAAATAAACAATTAAAGAGCCAAACTAATCAAACATTCAAATGATAAATATTTACAGCAGTATGCATCGTGTGTGTTGGTAAAAGTAATATCTTTGTCGAGCTTGCTTGCTAGCTGAATCGTGATGTCATTATAAGTTGGGTAAACTATCCTCTTTTAAGAGTAGACTAGTCTGATAGATATTCATCTACTAGTATTTGTCTGTAGGACTAAAATACTCTTCCAAAGGAGGGGCAGTATACCTAAGCTAATAATGACTTCACGGTACAGCTAACAAGCAAGCTAATCAAAAATTCAATCTTAACCTACACACTCAATGCATTATAATGTAAAGTTATCTACATATAAACAATAATCATAGCATTTAAAACTTAAAATAAAAAACTATTGTAGACAAAATGTTTCCATACATATTTCCCCATTCAATTGCGACGCTTTTTTGCACACCAATAAATTTAATAGTATTGTTTCATTAAGTAATTTCTAAGTCGAAGTCAATTGTTTTACGCAATTAGACGAATAAATTGAAACAATAAACACCAATAAACCTATAGTGTTTTCCCTCTACAGCATGTCTTATACGTTTACAGTTTTTCCATCACAAGTTATTTTGTGTATTTGTGTCATTGCTAAAAAAAAACCAATACCATATTCGGTTTGGGTCGACTACAAGCATGTGGATAAAGTACTTCAATTTGATACGTGCTCTTCTTTCAAAAGTTTGTATTTTCATCTACTGTTTGAATCGTCCCAACACTATGCAAAGATGAAGAAGCCGATGACTGCCTACTTAATTGTCCTCTACATTGTCCAAAAAGGTCTTTGTATAATGCACCGACTCTCCTGTTTAATACAAACACAAAAAATATAAAAAGACCTTGCGAACAGTTAAAAATTATAAAAAATACTCCCACTACATGAAGCGCAATGCAAACTGCGTTTGTTGGTTTCTCTGAAAACGAACTTACTATTGAAGATGCAAGTCCAAAAATCCAGGTAAACCCCATTACTGTAGACATGCGCACATACAATATAACGTCATGTTGTCCGATGGCGTTGCTGACTGAAGAACGTCTGGTTCTAAGAGAAACCATTTTTGTGACGGACCGTATACAAATTATGGTTCGAATGAACATTATTGCATTTGCAAGTAGTATCATTATCATAGGCAATCCAAAAGCAACAAGTGCGGCGACAGGCTCCTGAATCCAACACCCAAACTTCTGTTGATAAAGTTTAGTTATTGTCGGATTGTCTGTTTGGTTGGAAAAGGTATCATATGTATAGTATTCGTAAGAGTCACCAGATGATCCACCGTAGCCAATTCTAAAGTTTGGAATCCATTTTGTAAAATCAATGATACTGCATATCCCAACAATAAGTGCTGGTGATCCCCATGCATATAGAGAATACATTGGGAAATGTTTCTTGGTTCGGCGAACTCTTGTAAGAATACATTTGTTCGCAAATGTTTTAAACACATCGTACGACATAACATTCATCCAGAAAAAGGAAGCAAGAAAGATAAAATGAAGGAACACACCAACTATCGGACAAATGATGGTGCTACTCTCGTCAATTGAACCCGACATTATAAAAATCAATTCACCGAAGCATAACGATAATGTCAGACACATCATATTCAAGCCAGGTAAGTTTCGCAGCTTAGCAAATATGCTATAAGTGACAATCACTGCCGTAAGAACAACAATAGAAATAATTCCAAGCACAAAACTTAGATAACCCTCTGCTTTTAAAACGTCCTTATAACTATCACCGCAACCAAAACTGATTTCGCTCAACGGTGGTTCGATAAAATACGAATTCGGAACACAAACTTGTATATCCGTGGAATTTTCCCTGTTATTTACATATTCGTATTCATGCATGTCAAAAACTATATTGTTATCTAGGAGGACAGACGAATTTCTTAAACGAGTGTAATTTGAACTTGCTATTTGAAATCGCGCGCAATCCTTATTTGCTATTTTTGGCATGTCACATAAGAATACATACATGTATGACGAAACATCCGATATATTTCCAATCTTGCCTGTCACCCATAACCACAAATCATACATGTCTGGGGGGTAGTAATTACCAGTGCTATTCACATATATGCCAGTAACATTTCTACCCGACTTTTTATCCAAGCGAATACTTATTTCGAATTCATCATCGAATTTTTGATCTTTTTGTCCTTTTGTGCACCATAAATCAAGTTGTACGGTCGTTTTTGCACTCGGGTTATCGGTTTTAAATTCAGTTCCGTTTATTTTAAAGTAGAATGCACCTTTCAAGTTTAGTATTTTGTTTTTAAGTGTATCGTTTGATGAACGATTGCTTCCCTTATCATCGGAAGGGACGAGAGAAAACGAGATTTCTGCCGTAACAGATTCCAGATTCACTGGTAGATGATACTCAGAGATATGTGTGTTACAGTCAACATTTGAATGGTTTCTGTTATTGAAAGCATTACTTGCGTCTCTAGATACACCAATTCGACGAATTTCCACCTTTTTATCAGGAGATGTGCCGTTTAATAAACTGATTTCAAAATTCAATACTCGGTCTATACTAATGTTTAACATGCCTGCAAATGCTTTTGATATATCGTCACAAGCAATTGGATCCTTTAATACCTGTACATCACGGCTGCTTACATTGAATCGGTATATCAACTGAATCGGATAGTCACTTTGGGTTGCATCCTCGATATGTTGTTGTGTGAATGAATCATACTTTTGAGTTTTTGGAATACATTTTTTATCAATTAAAACATATCCGCCTGTACACACAACTCTACGACATTCTTGCATGCTCGGATCGTATATTTCATTTTCTCCGCAATGATGTTCGATCACCGGTTCGATTCCGCTCGTACTAAAAAACACGTGACCTTTTCCATTTATGCCAAAATTCATCAAGATTTGAAATGATAGAGGATATTCACCGGAAGATGTTTCATCACTACGATCTATAAACCGATGATAACGGCTGCGCTGTTCGTGCATTTCTAGCAAATTCATTGCTGCATACCGTGTACATAGTAACTTCCCTTTAGGCTTAAGTGGGTAAACAAAGGGTACACATTGTCCAACATCCTTAAATTTCCCGAGAAGAATCATTGATTGTTTGAAATCGAAAAACCGTAACGGTGAATACGTATTATAAACAAGCTCAACTTCCCAAGTGGTAATGTTACGAATACCATGGCAACGAGCGCAGTAGATATTTTTATATATGTATCCACGGTTATCAGTTACTGGAACTAACTCTAAGTCGATGGCGCACTTGTCAAACTCGTTAATAGATCTAGAAGAATGGCAAAGATTAACATCATTAACGTTTGGTGCCCAAAGTGGGCATTTATCTATCATCACAAATGGTTCATCGGAAAATAAAGAAATATTGTAACAGGTTCCAAATATTTCATACGTTATATCATCCATTAGAATATCATGTTCCTTTTTAGAACGAACCGATTTTTTACTTTTTCCAACTGCTAATTGTTTATATTTTAAAATTCTCTTTATCATGTTCACTTTATAATTTTGTTCTGGCTCACTTGTGTTCAATACTGAACCTGAACTGAAATGAGGACCTTTATCCATAAAAACGATGGGCGATTGTCTACTTTTATTATTCACTGACGCCATTTGCCATAATCTCTGTGAAAGTAAATCGACATACGTTTGTTTCTTCAGTCCTTTTTGTTCGGTAAAATCGTCCATTCCTCTTAAATCATCGTCAAGATTCACTGAAATTGGAATACAGTTTGCAATAAACAGTACCAACCATAATGATGTCATATTGATAAACATTATTAACCACACGTAGATGATCATATTTGTCGATGATGATGGTGATGATGGTGGCGGTGATGATGATGCGGTTGGCAGTTTTGGAGTTCCATTCCTGCCCTGTTTAGTAACAAATTATTTCTAAATAGTACTCCTCTGTTTGAACGGATAACTCTGGAATTATAATCATATTCATTTTATATATAAATTGAAGTTCGTATGAAGAGTAAAATCCGACTTCCTCCATATATATGCAATTTTAACGCACAGTACTATTTCATGGAATAAAGTCAATCAAAATATTGTATATCACCAACTTAAAATGAACATCTAACTAAACTGATTTCAGTACACAAATTGAACGATCTATTGTCTTATCATTTCGTAGGTTGTATAGATGTCACCATATGCTAAATCTCAAATGTAAACTGACCTGTCTGTTCCTTATCATTGTGATAGATTTCTGTTTAGTTCTGAAGTGTCCTCAATAGCGATTAACTACACATTAACTGTGGGATTAACCTTAAGTATTACGTAAACAATGGACATAATTTCGTTCAGTTATATCGTCAAGTATTGTCATATCTAAGACTTCTTATTAAAAGCTAAAAAGTCTTCGAATTCTTGTGGTTTTTCTTCCATTTTGAGTTGTCATTGACGTATAATAATCGGTCAGTAATCATACTTTTGTATAATTTTCAAAGTTTGTGGTTTTTATTATCTCAACAGACTCAAGCTTTCATGAATTATTGAAATTAAATGCTTCATACATAGTTGATGCAATATATAGTTGTATTTTTGTATAATAATTTACAGTGACAAAAAGGTGGATGTATTAACTGTGGGTCGCATTATGAGAGAGAAGTGAGTTAGCTTGATTGACCATGCCTGCATATTAGCAGCTCTTGATCATCCCAATTACAATATATATATATACGGTACACTACAATTGAATCATAGTTAAAGATGAGACACAATTGTCAAGATAGCGTTCAAAACGCAGAAGCCGAAGAGAAACTTATAGGTACACGGAAAAACGAAAGACGACGAAAAAAAACCATGCTTGCTCACAAATACCAAAGACAAAACATAAGATTAAGCAACCCGAACGCAATTAAAGAATGGGAGTGATCCTATATGCTCTGGAAGTGTACTTAAATCGTAACCTACTGGTTGAACCCGTGACATATGTTAGTGCTAAAGAGAGTATACCTGGAATAAGGTATCGATATCAACAACTTAACCAAAACTCTAAAGAAAAGCAACTTAAAGAATAAAGATAAACATTGACGAGGTACTGATGTAGTTTTGTCAATCGATTCTCCTCCTTTTTAACTCGATATTGAAAACATCATTGTGGACTTCATTTATATGTGTGCTCTAAATGAGTATAGTAATATTTTCCCATAATTAAAACTTAAATTGAACGTTCGCTTTTTCAGCATCAATAAAGCATGAAGATTTTTAACTGATACAGAAACAAAATATAGAACACTTACTTGTTTCTTCATATAATTTCATAAACTATTTCGATTTTTAAAACACGTGCTATTTATCCAAAGCGTATTAAAACGGGAAATTCCATTTATCTAAACATATGATCAGTTTATCAGAATTGATGACGATATCAATCTGTTAATATTTTTTGAATATTAACATGCAATTTTTATTACAAATTGATAGATCGACATAATTATACGAAATTACATTCCATTGTTTCTACATGTGTTGAACAGGACAAACGTGTGAGAGGATGCTGTTTTTTACATACATTTTTTACAGACGCCTGCACACCGTACGTATTTGAACACATGATAAAAGAGAAAAGGAAGGGATAGGCAAGCTCAAACAAGTCGAAAATGCACAGAAAATGTCATACAGTCAAGAAACGCAAAATTACAAAAGACTCAAATTAACCCCGTGTTATCTTAGGTTCTCCTGAATTGTAAAGAAATCCTTCTCAAAATGTGACACCATCGTGTTGATTATGTTAGGGAACAGCGGGGGGTTATGGTTTTGTTTTTAAAACAATATTCTGATCCCAAATTTGATGACAAAAAATATTCTGGTCAAGCAGATGACAAAATAAAATTTTGAATACAAATGTCCCCATTTGAATCTGCAGATCACATTCGAGGAATAGAGGACGGGAACAATTGGAACATAATCCGTAGTTATGTGTGTAGCAGATGATCATAACGGTCAACCAACTTGTGATGACGTCCGTATAAACATTTTTTCGAAATGATCACTTCAACTTCAATTATCGCATTTCGTCATTGTTCAGCGTTATTAAACGATGAATTTCATATTTTTGGTGTCATGTTCATTTCCTTGGTTTAATTTGTATAAAGACACTTTGTGCCGCCACTTACAATCCAAGTGCCATTTCTATTCCTTTACATTCAGTTATTAAGCGGTGAATCTTTAAATTGTATTGTTTTATTCCCAACTGTTGTTTCATCTCTATTGAACTATTGCTCGATTAATATACAATGTTAACAAAAGTTATAACGTTCTTATGATTTGGTTGATGAATGACTCATAACCTTGATATTAAGGAAGTTTTAGATAGAAAATGGAAATTGACTTTACAGCAGTTCACCTGTAAATACCTAATTTTTGTTTGTATTTTTCACCGATTCAGTCAGGGTTTATCTACTTCTGCGGGTAACAATATTCAGTTGTACGTCCTGGATTTTCATGGCTTCATTGCTCTTTTACTTTGAAATTGATATGGCATTCCATACGTATTGACTGGAGGGCCACTGTTGAGTGTTATGTTGTCGTAAAATGTGTCTGGTGTATTATATGATATACCGGTACCTGTATTATTGCGGTGATAGATAACAAGCCTTATTTTCCTCTGGCGAAAAAATTAATACAGCTTCATAAATGTTTTTTTTTTTTCACCTTTTGATTAAATGTATTTAACTAGTCAGAACATTTCTTCTTTTACATTGTGAAAATTATACTAAAACAATGTGAACCTTATAAGGTCTATGCAAGATCCTGTGTATTCTGTCACGTGATGCCTAATGTTCGTCGAGTAATTCAATTATAATTATAAATGATTTTGGAATGATTTGTGCTTTTTGCTTGTGGCACTAAAATGTTATAAGCATAATGTACAATTGATTAGTTGTGCTTTAATCAATATTTATCCAACTTGCACATCTATATGATAAATAAACTTTTAAGCATAGAAGTACTAAATGGATTTCCTTAAACTGCATTATCGTAATGGATACTTTTAAAGAGCTGAGCTGAGCTCAGTGTTTCTACAGCATGTCGAAAGAAATGTGCAAACTTTATATGTTCGATTATAAATAATATAGAACACAAATCCTAATATTTTAATTCAGTTGATATGCTTTACTAAAAAAAAGATAAATTACATAACTACAATGTATTATAGCTTGGTTGATTTTCTATTAATCAATGTATATCCAATTTTTCGAAGGAGAAACGATACTTAATCATTACCAAATATAGTATTGATTGATTATTTTTTGTATAAGGTTACTTACAGCACAATTGGTTATATCAAGGCAGTCAGTTTTTATTGGTGGAGGAAGCCGTAGTGCATAGAGAGAACATCCAATCTTCAGTTTTTATTGGTGGAGGAAGCCGTAGTACATAGAGAGAACATCCAATCTTCAGGTTTTATTGGTGGAGGAAGCCGTAGTACATAATGAGAACATCCAACCTTCGGTGAAAACTCACAATCCTAGTCAATTAAGATTAAATTGGAGTTGAACGCACTAGCCACCTGTAACTGTGTAACTCAGAACCTCAAAGTTTGACATATTATCAATTTACGCAAGAAATTAAAGAACCAAGTTATAAGAAGAATTTATTGGAAAGCAAAGAACCTTTTGAAACATTGTCAGATAATTTCATTTTTGACAGGTAGCCATATGGTCGAATTATAAAGTCCATTTAAAATGTTTACTGGTTGCATTAATTCAAGATTGTGATATTAAACGGATTGGTTAGATATCGAAGGTGTTAGTAAAACATCCGGGCATTCCACGTGCTCCTAATCTCTAAACACTTAAAGTCGATAGTGATTTAAAGATTTCAAAATATTGTAGATACTATATATTTCAACTGGTTTCTTAACTTTCACACATAAATAACTTGAGGTATTTATTGGTTTATCATAATGATAAGTGAGTGATGTAGAAACAATATTATATATACTTGAAGAAATAAAGTTGAAAGACCATATATTTGATATATTAAGTTCTTAAACGTAAGGTATCATGACTGTAATGTTTTCTTTACCAAGTGTCAAGTTAGAAATTGTGTAATGACTTTCTAACCTTTAACCTCAAGCCTTTAACAAAAGTGAGGGGAAATAAGTTTTTGTTGGCACACCTTTGATTTTATTTTGCGCAAATTTATAAACTCCTGACCATATAATTATATAAACTTTACGTATGACTATGATATACACCTCAATCGGTCATCGGTAACGATTGTATTTTTTCTGTGTAGATATCAGTAATTTGTGTTTTCGGTGTGTAGATCATACAGATACATAATCTAATTAAAATATATGAGGTAGGAAATAAAATAGAAAATAAAATGTAAAGTTACTAATTATTGAATAATATGAAGGTTTAATGATGAGGAGAAACTTTCAATGAAAACAGATGATGATAAGAAAAATAAGGGTAACTTTTTTCCCCCTTTCTTATAAACAAGCAAAATAAAATTGAGGACGGAAATGGGGAATGTGTCAAAGAGAAAACTTGACCAAAGATCTGACAAGAAAAACATGTATAGTGGAAGGAGCAGAAGACCATTTCATATGTGAATGGTTTTTTTTTAGGATATAAAAGAGAAAGACAAAAATAATCAACAGAGAATATTGAGTTTACAAAAGAAGCGAAATATGCCAAAAGGATATTCAAACTCAAAGTCGTCTTGAGTTAAAAGTCATATAAATAAGCTTACCCCAGAACAAATAATTATAGTAAATACAGTATGTAGATAAAAAAATATATATATATTAAAAACTGGCAAACAAAGAATGTATGCTTTAATTTACGGAGTTTAGTATGACGTCCATTATCACTGAACTAGTGTGCATATTTGTTTAGGGGCCAGCTGAGGGGTGCCTCATGGTGCGGGAGTTTCTCGTTACATTGAAGACCCATTGGTGGCCTTCGGCTGTTGTCTGCTCTATGGTCGGGTTGTTGTTGCTTTGACACATTCTTCATTTCCATTCTCAATTTTATAAACGTATATACGGATAGTTGTTGCATTTATTAGAAGAAGAAAAAAACATAGACCTGCGGAAAGTAGTCTTTGTAGATGTATACTACTAGTTCACTTTAGAAAGGGGACATTTTAGCTGTATACTAGTGGTTCACATCAGAATGGGGCTGTGTAGCTGTGTACTAGTAGATAACTTCAGAAAGGGAATTATTTAGCTGTATACTAGTAGTTCACATCAGAATTGGGGCTGTGTACATGTAGCTGTATACTATAGTACTTCACTTTAGATTTAGAAAGTGGGCATTTGAGCTGTATACTAGTGGTTCACATCAGAATGGGGGCTGAGTAGCTGTGTACTAGTAGATAACTTAAGAAAGGGAATTTTTTAGCTGTATACTAGTAGTTCACATCAGAATTGGGGCTGTGTACATGTAGCTGTATACTATAGTACTTCACTTTAGATTTAGAAAGTGGGCATTTGAGCTGTATACTAGTGGTTCACATCAGAATGGGGGCTGAGTAGCTGTGTACTAGTAGATAACTTCAGAAAGGGAATTTTTTAGCTGTATACTAGTAGTTCACATCAGAATTGGGGCTGTGTACATGTAGCTGTATACTATAGTACTTCACTTTAGAAAGTGGGCATTTGAGCTGTATACTAGTGGTTCACATCAGAATGGGGGCTGAGTAGCTGTGTACTAGTAGATAACTTCAGAGAGGGAATTTTTTAGTTGTATACTAGTAGTTCACATCAGAATTGGGGCTGTGTACATGTAGCTGTATACTATAGTACTTCACTTTAGAAAGTGGGCATTTGAGCTGTATACTAGTGGTTCACATCAGAATGGGGGCTGTGTAGCTGTGTAGAAGACTGTAGTTAACTTTAGAAAGGAGACTTTTTTTTTAGCTGTATTGTAGTAGTTCAAATAGAAATTGAACCTTTTAGCTGTATACTGGTAGTTTATTTCAGAAAGGGGACTTTTTAGCTGTAAACTCGCAGTTCATATCAGAAATTTGACGTTTCAGCTGTATACTAGAGTTCACAATAGAAATGTGACTTTTTAGATTATGTACACTAGTAATTCACAACAGCCTTAAATAATAAGGAGGTATGACCTAGTTAGTCACCTTGAAATAATTCCACATCAATTCTTAGGATCAAAGATTAAATGATAGTGTACTCTATGGGTTTAACAACCTTTGGTGTATTTTCGAACATGACCTAGTCTGTGATCTTGACACAATACTTTCAATACCGTAAGCGGCCAACAGGGTCGAATATAATTCAAGTGAAGTTTGCGCAATCGAAGACATTTCATTAGAATTGCAAGATAACATAATTTTATGAAAATATTAAAGATGTTTTAAGATGGTTCAAAACTTCAATTTTTAAAGATTTTGTCAATGTTTTTGCTTTTATGCCAAAATTGTATAATCATGAAAATCTTAATCCTCTTGAACAGTAGAATTCATTTCAAATTATATGGTTATAATAATGGAGCAACTTAAAGAAATATTTCTCAACCATATTATTAAATTCATCTTAAAATTTGATCTTTCCTTTGCATAAGTTTTCCAAAAGAATATAAGGCTGCACCAATACAATTTGGTTACTTGAATTTCACATGAATATAATACGATTTACCCTAAATGAGCTTATAAATGTAGGCCTACATAAAACTCACGTAAAAATTTTCTTGTGAAATTCACGTGAATTGAGATTCACACTGTAAATCCCGCGTGAATTGAGATTCACATGAATCTCACGTGAATTGAGGTTCACATGAATTTCAAGTGCATGAAACATTTTACATCAATTAAACGATATCTTTAGATGCTATTTGAATGTTCTATTTTCGAAATTTAATGAATTTTACTTTGCAGAGGTTGATTTTCACGTGAAATTCACGAGTGTTTCACATGAGATTTACGTGAAATTCACATGAATGATTTCATATGAGATTTACGTTTGAGCTCGTTTGAGGTGAAATTAATATGAATTTAAATTCACTCATGAAATTGTCGAGAGAGTAAGTTTCCTCTATATAATTAGGGAAAATATATACAAATCAGATTTCATATGAGATTTACGTTTGAGCTCGTTTGAGGTGAAATTAATATGAATTTAAATTCACTCATGAAATTGTCGAGAGAGTAAGTTTCCTCTATTTAATTAGGGAAAATATATACAAATCAGAGAAATAGGATGGTTATCAGATTTATTTTACTATGAACATATGAATCTAAGTGTATTCCTAATTTTATTTTAATTAGTGTTTGACATTATTAGTTCCTCCTAAAACGAAATGAACTGGATTGATTGATTGATTGATTGATTGATTGATTATTGGTTGCTTTGTGTCTAGCAGCTAAAAATTGTATGCATGTTCAGGACGAGCGGAAGAACTGGATCTTAAAATTGTGCAGTTACATGTAACAGTTATACCAGCCACGAGAAGTCTCTTCTAACAGTACATGTACATCTCTTATCTTAAGTCATTGATATTATCATACGATGTCTCCAATCAGATGCGACACTTGACCTCAATGTAAAACAAAAACAATTCAATAGGCTTTAGTGTGGGATCTTGGGACGGACACTTAACTATAATACTGGTTTTTACTGGAGTTTTTTTTTATGAATATGTGCTAATCATAACGCAATAAATACACATTCTTCGCGCTTTGTTCTCTCTCTCTACAATAATCAAGGGAACAATCAGAAATAATGTACGGACTACCTAAATAAAAAATGTAGAACGACAATTATCCTCAAACGAAGAAGGGATTTACATATTCCACAAATTTTGAGACCCAGAAAGAATTGTGATGCGAGTTGATAAACATTGCTATCTGAGTATCTGTATCTGTGGTGGCTGTTGATAAATTTATTGAAAGATACGAGCAACTATAATCTATTCAAGTATTTGAGTAAATTATAGTGGACAAAAAGATGCGCCAAATAGCTTCCAATTTGTGGATTGTCTCAATGCCTGTCACAAAACATATATTAAATATATCTTATGTGATATCGATTTAAAAATCAGCAATATTTGGTCAAAACAATTTACCGTTATTTTGGTACAAGTATATCAATTAGTTGCCTGATATTTCTGATGGCTTTCCATTCACCTTTATTAGTTCTGATGTATTTGACTTGCATTTTCTGAGAAAACTCGTAGCTGTTGAAGTACAATTACGGAAAAGCACTAGGTAGCATGCAACTAATCTAAATTTTCAATAAATAACGTCGCAAATGACAATTTATTTGTAAAAAGCGACGAAATTCGACATTGGACATCTTGCAAGACATTTGCCAGAAGCCGTTACATTTTTATATTTAGTGTGAGAGCTGCAAAAAATTTTGATATGGTCTATGTATGTACTTTTGTGAGCATAATTTACACAAACGAAATATCATATAATCTTATGTTTTAAGACCTATAAATTTTGATAACTTAATATTTTCCAAAATCTTACCACAAGGAACACTGTTTTGCCAAAATATAGCGTTGATCGTTACAGGAACGTAGCCATATTCAGTAATATTTTATATACAAAGCATAATTTTTTATCATTCATTCGAATTTTCGAAGATATAACACTCAGTCTGTTTTGAAAAACATAAACATCCCTGTTAAAGTAATTATACATACTATAGTAAAATATGATAAAACAATTTGTACTTTTTTTCAAAATAGTATTTACCTGTCTAGTCTATGGATATAAGTTTTATATATCTTAACTGTTATGATTTTATAGAAAATCTGTTTATTAGTGTGGACTTGTTGAATACACAGTATTGACGCAATAACGTGAGTAACGTCATTACTATAATAGGTATTGCAATAGATTTTAAAGAACGCAAAACGAATTATTGACAGGATATAAAGCACTTAATATGAAAATAACAAATTTTCAGCACAAACCTCACTGTAAACCGTTAAGACAATCGTGTGACCTGAAACAGTCAGCAGTTCCTATATTTCACTAGCAATTGTGGTAAAGTCCAATTACTAGTGTTATATTAAAATTTTGTCTTAAATAGTAAAATTATGAATTGCCAAAGACAAATTTTAATATAACACTAGTGTTATTTAGAAGAAGAACAGACACCACATATGTAGTTACATGCAAGTCTTTTTTTCTATAAGAATGTTTATATTGGTAAGTTAATATATAGTTTGGTTTTAGAGAAAATACAAATAACTGTCCATTCCTTGGAAGTAATTGATCAGCTTTTAAATACACCTTAAATGTTGAAAATGAATTTTCAGAGTCTAAACTTTTGAATTATGTTGATCATCCACTTACTACACGGTGTATTTTTTATTTATAAAAGTATGAATAGTACATATTACGTTCTAAAAATAGATCTTCTTTGAAGTTCACTCAGAGCAATTGATAGCAAGAAGGTTCACATATTGGCAGTTAGAGATCACAATAAGATAATGAATTGTTCAACATGTGTAGGAAAATGTATCTTTTTAAATTGTAAATATTGTTCTTGACGGTCTTAAAAGAGTAAACAAACACATAGAACAGTGCTGAAATGTTGAAGATGCTGTTTGAAAAGCTGTCGGTGGGTCACAGTTCCAAAACATTATGATTCCTCAGTATTTCAATTCTTTGAACTAAAACTGTTTCAATGTTTTCATTTAATTACTTCAATCTATACTATAACGGAAATAATCTAAATATAGGTAAAGAAAAAAACATATTATGATTGAAATTTGGTATACATATACAGAAAAGTAATAGTTTGACGGCGTGCACAAAGTTGACGGTAACTGTAAAATGCGCGTTTTAAAAAGTTTTATACAACCGTGTTTAAAATATTTCTAAATAAGAATAAGAATAAGAAATTTTTTATGATAAAATGATGAATGCATGCCATTCAAATCCACATTACTAGTAAGGTAAATTAAAATTTAATCTATAAAGCATGAAACGGACATATAGAAAACAGCAATAAATACGGCGTAACTTGTAACATTAAATAAGCATAAATAAGAGTTTTTGACCTAAAACCTATACAAATTCAACATATTTTCCTGCATTTTCGTGTAATAGAACTGTTCGGATTCGGACTCGGACATCACACTAAATTCATCGCAAAAGAAATCAAAAAACATCATGGTAGATAAGTCTTGAATGATCTTCGTTATGTGTAAGAAGTAGACTAATTTGGAAGGACTAATAATCGAAATGGAAGAATCGGCAAGAAAAATATGTAATTGCAATCTTTTTATTTTCAAAATAACTTGGTATTCCAAATGTGCATAACCAGAGGTTTAAAATTATCTGCAAAATATGAATGATTCGATATTCCAGACTGAACACCTGATTTTTTTTAATGTCCAGCTATTATGTTACAATCTAAAGAAATGACGTTTTAACTCTATTTTCTGAAAGGGGTCCACGACATAGTCGCTAATCATTTTCATTTCTTTGCTCTGAGCACATATTTATCTATATTTCCAGAATGTGCATTTGCTGCACTTTTTTGTTCGAAAGAAAAAAGAAATATGTTGAACGTAAATATTTAAAGTTATGTGATAAACTAAGTGTCCAGTGTTTTTGTTACGCGCTTGTTTTCTGGGGGGAAATGCCGACGTCGTAAATGATTTTAGTACTTTGAAGACGTTACGTTTGTGGACTCCGCTTTGTGCACGCCGTTAAGTGAACGGGGTTTAATGCTGAAGGAGAGGAACAGCGGCGGACCCAGAACTTTTCCTAAGGGGGGGGGGGGGGGGGGCGCTGGCTGACATAAGGGGGGGGCACTCCAGTCATGCATCAGTGATTCCCTATATAATCAACCAAATTTTTCCCATGAAAAGGCCCCCCCCCCCCCTGGATCCGCCTATGAGGAAATTAAAATAAAAAGACGTAAATAGACTATAAGATATTAAAAAAAGGGTCGATCTTAATTAAATGGTCGAAAAGCGATGTTTTCCAAGCTTTTCTCCGGTTTTGCAGCGAATTCAAATTTGTTCCATTAATTTTGCACTCTGCTATCTATTATATTATCCTGCAATTCAACACTAGCACTTTAAATATGTTTTTGATATTTTGGAAATCGACATTGCCTAAACGCGGACCATAATGAACTGATAATACAAGCCTGTCCAAAGTCCAGATCCTACAATTCAGTGGCTGCTGTTTATTGTAAACCAACCTAAAGTTGCTAACCCTCATTTGGTCTTGGTGGAGGTTTGCCTCATTAGCAATCATGCCAAATATTCTCATTCTTATTCTCAAACTTCACAGATATATCAAAGTTTTTTTTAAATATAATATGCGTACCACATTACTATGTGTGCATCTGACGAAATTTGATTTTTCTTTGATGTAAAAGAACGACAACTAGAATTTATTTCTGATCTGAATGGGTGAAATCAACACAGTTATTCTTCTTAGAATACTTAAGACGAAATAAGAAAACAAATGAATTATTAAAAGATTTTCAAGATCATATAGGAGATTAAAGATCTGGGCCCAGTTTCACGAAGCTGTCTTAGGACTAAGACATGTCTTAGGATGGTCTTACGACATATCTTAGTCCTAAGTGGGTTTCACAAAGCGGTCCTAAATTAGGACATCTCTTAAAGTTGGTCATAACGTTAGGACAACGCGAGAGGTGTCTTATGATGGTCTTAGGATAGTTATACGTTTATTTATATGAATTACACTCATTTTTTTATATTAATTTGAAAAAAAAATATCTTATTATTTATATCTAATTATCTATTCTCCTGTTCCTGCTTAAAACATATATACATTGACGGATTATCAGGATTTGTCAACAATGAAAGTTCGATGTATTGATATAAAAATTGCACGATTTTATCTCTTAACCTTTTATAACCAATAAAGTCGAAATTGAATTCAACTCACTTGTACCAAAACAATGTCATAATTTTATATTCTTTTTTCTTAATTTTGCATTGAAAATTTCATATTTATATTGATGTATTGTTTAAAGATAATTTATATATAATAAATTACTTTTATTTTTTTATATTTATTTTGCATTATATTAATCAATACGTTTAGAATAATTTATGGTTAGACATACTACATTTACATGATTTTTTTCCGTAGATCATATTTATATTTGAAAATTTAAAGAACTTGCGACAGGTTTAGGATGTCTTAGCTAAGATGATCCTAAGACAGCTTCGAGACGAGGTCTGAGATATATCCTAGGATAGTCATAAGAGGATCATAAGACATGTTCTAAGATATGTCTTATGACATGTCTTAGGATAGCTTCGTGAAACCGGCCCCTGATTACCCATCATATAGTTTATCTTTTTGATTTGTAGGAATTGAAAAAAAAACACTAACACTTGACGAAATCACCTCACAATTTCAGTTGTCATTGACAACTGTTTTTATGTTTAATATATTAAGTAAGACATTAGGAATAAAAAAGGGGGGGCAAGGGTCTCTTCAATACAATTACTGTAATGTTACACAATACAAATTCAACGATCGTAAGAACAGACAACAGAAGTGTATCTGTGAGCTAAATTAATGCTCATTGATGATACCCCCGCCCAAATACTTGACAGTAAACAATGAGTTGTTGAGTGATAAATCTGAAAACGCACCACACGGCTTAGCCTGACTAATATAAACCCTGAAATAAAATTTCAGAAATCCTTGTAATTTAGTTATTGAGAAAATTGCTACGAAAATTATTCGTGGGACAGACAGACGGACGGTACGACGGACGGATGGATGGACGGACGGATGGATGAATTGACGGACGGACGGACGGACTGCTGACAGAGATAAAACAGTATACCTCCCACTTTTTTTTAAAGCGGGAATATAATAAGAGGACCACTCGTTAAAATAAATTGAAAGGGTTTATACCTACTTGGATCAATAATAGACACGAACAAACAACTAACAAAACAATTTAGGGTCTGGATTGAATTTACAGAATAGAAAACCATAGACAAAAAGTGCAGATTAAGGGCAGCAATATAGAACAAAATGGGTTCTGCAATTTAAAGAATAAAATCAATAAAGAAAATGGGGAGAAATTTATAAAGAACAGACAAAAATGGTTTAAAAATCACAGAATTGAAAGACCCCTTTTCAGACCCTAGTACATACGAGATGCTTCATTTGTGCAGTTTATCTTCATTTCAATATAACTATCATTGGGAATGACAGTGTTACTTGTAACATAGTCACACATGTTTTAAATATGCACGCTATCACTTTATTTGCAACAACTATACAAAATACTGTTTCTCCTAACACAAAACAAATGAAAGACATTTTAGGGAGCTTACTTGTATATCATTCAACCCAACATAAAGGGGACGGTCTTGCATGTAATAATAAATATAATGACCTGTTGGCATGGAGTTTTCCTTGTTAATTACTTTCAAGTACGGTGATATCACTGCGACACAATTAATGGATGATAAATGAGTGATTGAGGCTATTGTAATAAACCAAGTGAACCCTTCAAAACAAAATGTACCCTATTTTGTATTTTTCTGATTATTGAACTCATTAAAGGTTAAGATGATTTATTTACTTCTTCCAAATATGAGAAGGATTTAAACAAAAGGACGGTATGAGCCAAGCGATACTGATTAGCATGGGATAGTTTTACAAATATCTTTCGAAACCCGTATTCAAGATTGTTCTTATCGTCGAACTTATTCATGTTGCCTGAATAAGTACGTCTGAATCAGTGACAACTCTACCACAGATTTAATCAATTGGATCACCAGTGATGTTGATACAAAGCTGTATCCCGGCCGGGGAAGGATGAAAAATTGCTTCCACCATTTTACAGATCTAACATTATTGGGCTGTTATTTAGGCGAATTATAATAAAAGACAAGACAAGACAAGACAACTCCTTTATTAAAGTCTCACCTTATGTACATATATACATATAAAACATACATAAACAACAGCGTATACATAAGCTACTATAAAACAAAGTTACGAGAGACTGATTAAAACACATATACATAAAATGTATTATATAGTAAGTATGCAAGCATTAAGTATATTCGTTACATCGACATATATAAAAGGTGAACTTCAACTTATGCATAAGCCACTTTAAAAATAGTATTGAGAGACTGATTAAAAGATATTTTGGATTGGAAAAAAAAAGTTAAAAAAGTTTGTTTCCAGTTTTTGGAGAAAAACATAATTTGTTTTTGATTCTGAGAAAAAAAATATTGTTTGTTTCACCCTCAGCTGCCACTATATGTAATGCTAAAATTGAAAGAAGAAAAAAATTTGTCCAGACAAAAAAAACCATAGCCCCCCCCCCCCCCCAGAAAATCAAATGGTTGCTGCCTAATAGGTGCAACGCCAAACCGAAATTTAGACATAGCAATCCTGTATTTACCAGGCATATGTTTTAGTGTTTTAATTACATGAATATGTTCTTATAAAGTAAAACAAAACACACTAATACCACATCTTTTTAAATCTTTCTACAGAACTAATAAAAAACTTCTTTTTTTTATAAAGTTGATACTCCACATAATAATTTTATGTAGATAATATATTAAAATGTTTACATGAAAATACTTTGATAAAATGAAAAATTATTTTGTTTTGTTTTTATTAAATTTGACACTTCTTATATCGATGATAATATTTTAAAATCAATACAGTCAGAGTTTACATGGAAATTTTTTGATAAATTTAAAGTTAAAACAGGACAGAACTAAAAACACATTTTTGGTAAAGTTGACACTCCACATATATAGATGATACATTGCAGTATTAACATGAAAATATTTCGATATAATAAAAACAAAACTAAACTAAATAATATGTTTTGACTTTTATAAAACTGGCACTCCACATAATAGATGATACATTAACTTGTTTACATGTACATGTCGAAACGATCTTTCTTAGTATTCATTTCGCCACTCGTCAACCTCTGCGTACGCCAACTATAAATTGTTGATGGCTTCTCACCCATGAAAAAAATACAATTAAATAGTTGCTCTTGATGGATGAAATAAAATTAGATCTGGCATGATTTGTATTCCTTTCGTCTATATCTTGGATACAATAATTTCATTGTTAGAACTTGATTTATCTGAAATGCATATCTCCTATATCAGATAGTTTTTGATCATGCAAATTAAACTTGACTAATGATAAAAAGTTCACTTAAACGCCATTTTTGTCTTCTGTCTGTATATTTTCTCTTTTGTGGTAAGAGTAAGAACATTATTCAAATTGACGTTTATTATCGTGAAATGGAAAAATGTAAAATTTGAAGGAATGGTGGAATATAGACTAATCAATCTTGTCAATTTTCTTCTTGAGATCAATTCTGTTCTATTTACAACCTTTAATTTACTGACTATTAGTATTCAGTGCTGGAAATGTTTGTCTCTGTTTCCTAACTGTTAATAGTGTTACAACCCATCTTAAAATGTCTGTGGTTGTTAATCAAGTACACCGTAATTTGTTTCAAGTTCTACGATGTCTTCTCACTCAATTAAAAACAGCTTTCTTTAAATGTAAAGCCTTTTTGTTTATAAAATCAAATAATAATTAAGCAATACATTCTGATGTTTTGTAGTACTGAAGGTGCAACAACAACAATCAATAACATATACAAATTGTATTTTCTCTTTGTTCTGTATACTCTATCGCATAAGACTGCGTATATAACTTGTTGTGGAAAAATCAATGTGAATTAAACTTTTCTTTATCTTATAATATTCTTTTTTTTCTGTATATTGATTTCAAAAATTAAATATCATAGTAAACTAGGGGCGGAATATCCCAAAGGGACAATACATATTCAAAAGGACGATTGGAATGTGATAAAATCATGGACAAAAAGAGAAATCGGCTAAAAGACAGACAACAATCTACAAAATACTACATATAAAACAAAGACGAAGCAACCGAAACACTAGAACTGGTCTAATGTTTTCCGGAAAGGAAAGCAGATCCTGCTCCACCGTTTGACGCGTTATCCGTCTGGTAGCTCATGTGACTTTGTCTTAGAAAAATATCTATCAGGACTCTCATCTGCCGATCGTTTATATATTACCAAGCTGCGATGCTGCAACCTAAAAATACCGATTAAAACAGGAAGATAGAATGGATTTCCTAGAGATGAAAGACATTGTTATTTCTGCCCTTTGTTTATTGGAAATGAGTTTCACTACTTATTTGAGTCCCAGTCTGATATAGTTAAAAATATCAGAAAATTCAAAACGGAAAGTCCCTAATCAAATGGCAAAATCAAATGATAAAACAAAATGGAAAGTCCCTAATGAAATAGCAAAATCAAATGATAAAACAAAATGAAAAGTCCCTTATCAAATGGCAAAATCAAATGATAAAACACATCAAACGAATGGACAACAACTGTCATATTCCTGACTTGGTACAGGAATTTTCAAATGAAGAAAATGTTGGATTGAACTTGGTTTTATAGCATTAAACCTGTCACTTGTATAACAGTCGCATCAAATTCCGTTATTTTTACAACGATGCGTGAACAAAAACATAACCGGTAAAATAGTCAAAATATGGTTACAGCAGTCATCACTGTGTTACAATCTCAAAACAAACAAACATTTACAGAAAAGCACAAAAAGTATCTATCCAATTATAGAACACATTCATTGTTTGGCGGCAGAAAATGTTAACATCACATATGAAGAATTTTTGTCGTTCAATGTATATATATATATTCAAAACAAGTCTTTGTTTCCAAATAAAGGTAATTTATTTATTAGATACGTACAAATTCGGTGTTGTATCTCCTCAATCGAAGTTTTAGTATTGCGGGTTTCACATTCAATGTATGAATTATCAAGGCAACACCATGCACTATAAATCAAAAAGTATTCAAATAATTTATGTTTCACCTTTTTCACACCTACAAGTGAAACATATTAAGTTCAATCGTAAACAAGAATGATAACAGTGATTATATTTGGTTGTTGTTTTCCATTCATTTGATGCGTTTGAGCTTTTGATTTTGCCATTTGATAAAGGACTTTGCGTTTTAATTTTTCCTTGGGTTCGGTTTTTTGCCTTTTTACTTTTTACTGAAGGCCAGGTTAAAGTACTTAACTCGCATATATAGAAATCTTGCAAATCTACACTCTTAAATCTTGTATTATATATGAATTACACTGTATTTTATTTCTGCTCGGTTGTGTAATCGATGTGTTAGAAATTTGCACTGATTGATATTCTTATAGTGGTTCCTATTCTGGTTGCATTGATCTTCTTAAATTTGATCAATTAGTATAAGATTTATTTAAATTAGACATTCTAGAATATCAAATTTGTCATATTTATAGAACAGTATTATGCACTATTGTTTAAAATATGGAAACCTCTCCGGAAATTCGGTTTATTCTTGTAGGTCATGAATTGTTATTGCTTATAGATAAACGTTCCAACGATTAATGTTTCAATTTCTTTCAGCTATTTACCTTCGAATTAGATTGAAAAAAACAAAAACTTAAATTCTTGCCAAATTGGTTTTTGTTCTAGCACTTCATTTCCTGAAAACAATTATTTTGAAATTCTACCTGTTGACAGAAATTTGGTGGCCCTACTTTTTTCTATTCAGTAAATAGTATAACCTACACATAACTTGTACTTCTTTTTTCGGATCTAAAAATTCAATTATTTTTTGTTTAAAAACACGACACGTATACAAATTATACAAAAGAAGTATCATTTTCTGCCTGGTGGCCTTCCTTTTACCGTATAAGAAAAGAAAGAATAGCTTGTCTGACTGGTTTCCTGTTTTCTTGAAACAGTGTTGAAAAATTACGTCCATCATTGATCGCTATTAGGCATAGACAAACCGTAGCTACGGACTCGTCATTTAATCAACACAAATTATTCCTTTGTAATGACTAATGATAAATGACTTCAATTTCTCAAGCGTCAACCTGTAATCTTAAACAAAGCCACATATCTTTTACATTTTTCTTCCAATTCGCAATTCAAATTATAGTTCGTTCAATCTAATTATATTTTTTTTACTAATGAAAATATACAACCAATTTTTAAGCCTTTTGTTGTTTCTTAGAATTGAAATATATATTGAAGAGTTGAATGCGTTTTTGTTTTGTTTTAATGGGTTAGCTCATATTGTATGAAACGTGAAAAACCATCATACTAAACAAGTGCGCACATACATAATTTTACATTAAACAGCTGTAAAATTACAAAAAGCATTTTGTAATGCCTCGCGAATTGTTTACTGCAAATCAAAATTATACAACTTATAAACATCTTTGCAGCGTAATTACATTTTTTAAAATTGGAAATTATCAATAGTTATAACCATTTTGACAGTATTTTGGCTATTTACACGAAACGCCATTTAGAAGTAGAATTGATTGTGGGTGAAAAAAAGAAGAAAATACTAAGATGAGACAAAAAAATCACAAAATCACAATATCTTGTTAAAAAAACAAGGAACACGACGAAAAGACGAACAACAAACATTCAACGAAACACTTAATACATATAAAACCCTACAGACCTAGCAAAATAAGTTCCGCCAAAAATCGGGAACGGTCTTATGTGCTCCGAATGGGTTTATTAGATCCTGCTCCTGAGCCATGATACGTATATGTGACAGTGTTTAACAATTTATTTTAGATAATCCACACTTACTCAACGTATACTTTTAATATTGCAATCAGTGGAATAAAATATTACATAAAGGAAAGTATTATAAAAACCAGTATAGGACAAACAAGAGTTTATTTTTGTTGTAAAGATATTGCTTTCGATGATAAGTTTTGGTGGACATATAACAATCGTTTTTATCGAATATCTTTATCGTTTATAATTTTTATTATTTCTGTAGTTTCCACCTTTCCGACTGATGAGTTCGTGACAAGACTCGTAAAGAGTAAATATGTTTACAACAGATAAAAATGAGAAGTAAACATTGTAAGACATAATGGATCATTCCTGACATTTTATGACGTAAATGGTACCGATACTTAATCCTCGATTAAAAGATGTAATGTAATAACTCTATACGATATTATACCATTACCACCAAAGATAAAACAAAACAAAACACGACAAGTGTGTTAAGTTTATCTAAAATACAATTATAATTTATTTCAATTATAACACCAAAATATAAACAAATATTTTGTACCTACAGGAATAGTTTTACGTGCAAAGTTGGACATGGTACTTTTATTACGAGACCTTTTTGTCTGTTCTTTACATGTGCTTTGTTTTGTTTCTTCATTTTTTGTGTTTCAGTTTTGTTTTGCTTTCAGACATTGGACTTTTCATCCACTCGTTCATTGATGGCTCACATGGTTTAATCATTGACTTATCGTCCATTCGTATGTTATTGATTTATCAACACTGACCGATAGATAATTTTGGGACTTCTGCATGGGCTACTGTTAGGAAAATATCTTGATATATATATATAAAAGAATGACTTGAGAGAAATTGTCAAACAGAAGAAGGTTATTTTTGTGTAATTTGTGCACTTTTGAATGCATTTGTTCTTCTTTATGATTCTTACAGGAATTTCATAATGGCTTGCAGCTTACGTTTAATTTGTTTACCGGATATTTTGAAGTTTTGTTTTAAATAACACCAGGTCAACCATTTATGTCCTTGTTCAATGGTATCAAGCTTCTAAAAAAATATTGGTCCCTGTTGTTTTGGTTCATCATAAACAAATTTACATATTCATCAATAATTTTTTTATAATCAGTTTGGTGCTGGACAAGGATCAATTTATGTCCGCTATAGTTTAATTTTACCAGAATGGTTTTTGAGTTGACTATACATAGAAGATTTGAAAATGTTCACTTTTTTAGGGACATGTAAATCTCAACAATTCTTCTGAAAACACCAGATATCTATTAAGCAATCTTGAAATATTGAGTACTCGGAAACTTAAACGATGTTGTTACAAAATGTAAACTCAATCAATTGTCATGTCTTCTGGTGTTGATTTTATGCAATAAGCAAATATTGTTTGTTTGACTTCCCATAAACTGACCCGGCTGTTCTTTTAAAAAGCGATACATCATGGCATTGAAGTAACGATGTTATCAAGATGAAAAAAAGAAGAAGAAAAGGTTTCGTAGATGAATGGGTTTTAGAGTTATTAGTTAGCTGTGCTCACAATATGCTTAGCTAAAAGTTTGAACGATTTATAATTTGCTGTCATTCATGACAATATATATGATCAAGCGGTTGTTAATCACTCTATCAAGTAGCCAGTAAAACAGCCGAATTCGGAACAATTTTCAAATAAATCAAATCTTAAGACCTGAAAAAATGATAATCCAATTATTGCACATGTATTCACAATCCTGTCATCTCTCCTTGAGACTGACACTTTAAAAAGAGGGGCGAAAGGTACCAGAGAGACAGCCAACCTCATAGATCGACAATAAACTGACAACGCCATGGCTTAAAAAGAAAAAGACAAACATACAAATAATAGTAAACCAGACACAACAAAAAAAACTAAAGAACAAACAACACGAACCTCACCAAAAACTGCGGCTGATCTCAGTTGCTCCGGAAGGGTAATATCACCGAATGTGTACTTGCATCTACTTGCCCTTCCAAATTTAATAAGTGTAACTCAGCTTTTTTGTAGAGCACATATTGCATAGTCGGTATTTCTCTATCTTATGTTTTAGAACCTGTTTGTCTTTTCGTCGTTTTTGTATTTTGCCATGGTTTGTGAGTCTTTAATGTCGGCCCCCTTGGTATCTTCTCTTTTTTTCTAAAGTTAATTAGCAACTGAATTATAATTACTTAAAATATTTTGTTACATTGTCAATGTTTTTTGTTGCACTTCAGTGTTTCTGTTGTTCTGCTGTTTTCTTCTTATAGTTGATGTGTTTCCCTTGGTTTAAGTTTGTAACCAGAATTTTTTTCTCTCAAGTCTCAATATATGTCTTTTGATCAGTGGTATACTACTGTTGCCTTTATTTAGGTATTTAAAGTATATGGATATGTGAAAACATAGGCATCTCATACTTCTAGAAAAAAATAATGCTTACAGTAGCAATCGGTATACCTCGATACCTTCATGTGTATATCTGTCGGCTGTGCCGACAATATAATTAAAATATAGATCTCTGATTTTGAGTACTATAACGAAATCAGAGATCTATTATATTCTAACTAGATTGGTGTGCCGAATGCTTATTTTTCGACCTTAGTATACAACAACATTAAACTATAAATAAGTTAAATGTTTGAAAGTTTGATTAAAATGTGTATGGCCCTCCTGGATGTATCATAATATGAAACAACACTTTATAAGTGACATACGTCCAAAGTGCTTTACTTGATATATCTCCATCAGGAACGCTTAAAGCCATATTTTTGAAAGCAAATGATATTTAAGAAACGAATAAGGTACATACATGATGAGTATGTATATACAAAAGATTATAGTATTCGTTTGAACATCAGCCCAACAATGCTAGATCTGTAAAATTGCGTTAGCAATAAATAAACTCATCATAGATACCAGGACTAAATTTAGTATATACGCCAGACGCGCGTTTCGTCTACAACAGACTCATCAGTGACGCTCGAATCCAAAAAAGTTAAAAAGGCCAAAGAAAGTACGAAGTTGAAGAGCATTGAGAACCAAAATTAAAGATACATATATGTATATATGATAAAGTTCCACTTAGTTTGACTACAACACCATACCACATATATTCAACAGGTATGCATGAAGTACATCTGTACGGTTTGTTAAGGCCCTTGAGCAGTCAGATCACAGACTTTTGTACCTTCTAACCTTCGGCAACAATAAATGCCTAATAATTGATAACACCTAAATCAGGACACAAACGTAATCTCTGCATGACGTAATGAAATCCATACTGTGACATAATCTGCAATCCATTCGGAAGCTGTCAACGACAGCAATCAGTTTCAGCATTCGTTAGTGACAAATACTTTGAATCTTAATTACAACGTTAAGTATTTTTATCGCTACCGTTTCCACACAGAACAATCAACAGGACCTTGTAACCAATGATTATGTTTGAATTAGTTGGTGTCGTATTTCAAATCATTGGAAGTCTAGAATTACTATCGGCATATACGCTGAAGCGTTCGCGTTTTCAAAATGTAAAAGTACAAGGTTTGCGTTTGAATTTAAACGTAAACGGCAGTTACGTGCATAATGGATCAAAATAATCTTTAAAATCACTTGTTAATTATAAGGTATCGGTTTTCATTGCAGTGATGAAAAATTAATCATAGTATTTTTGTAAAACGGGACGAAATGAATTATAACGTTTCTGTATACCGAATCTTGATTTTATAACAAAACAAAAGGTTACATTAGATTACCTTAGCCGTATTTGTCACAACTGTTTTGGAATTTTGGGTCCTCAATGCTCTGAAACTTTGTACTTATTTGGCTTTATAACTATTTTGTTCTGGGTGTCAATGATGAGTCTTATGAAGACGAAACGCGCGTCTGGTGTATTGAATTATAAGCCTTGTACCTTTGATAACTAATTATAAACTACGATTTTCCAGATATGATTTCCCCCGATTTCTAGAATAAAGATGGAAAACAAGACTTGTCATTATCACAATGTAGTTTATTTTAAGAAATATGCAAAGGAAGCAAATGTTTAAATGGACTGGGATTCGATTAAAAGGAGTGGAGTCCTAATTCTAGTTGAACATACTACTTGAAAAACGAGTATGTAAAGTTTATTTGAAAATAAACCGTGTTTTGTTCAATACCGAAACGCTGAGCTGGACTTTTAACATTAACAATTCACAAGAAGACATATCTCCTTGCTTGATTACATCATATTGTCACCGATTTGTCTTGTCATTTGTCGTATTCCTAAAAAGTAGAATAAAAAAAAAATACTGAACTCCGAGGAAAATTTAATCGCAAAGTCTCTAATGACATGGCAAAATCAAATGACAATACACATAAAAAACGAATGGACATGTACAACAACTGTTATATTCCTGACTTGGTACAGGCTTTTTCAAATGTAGAAAATGGGGGATTGAACCTGGTTTTATAGCGCAAAACTTCTCACTTGTACAACAGTCTCATAAAAGCCTTCTGATTGCAGAGAGGTATCAGAGAGGTGCCAGCTTTAATCCTTCAGTTTGAAACGGGCTTGTACCTACAATGATCTTCTGTTCTCCAGTGCACAAGCTATCGCGGGACATACGAGACTACGAGGCAGTTAACTACAAATGTATGTTAAGAGTTTTTGAGATTATTATATAGCATCTTATGATTATTTGTACAAAAGCTTTCAGGAATAAAATTTATCGGCGATCTTCGGCCATATCGATTTGTAAAAACAGCAGAAAACAGTCTACTTCATAAAGGATTTTTTTTACAAAATGAAATAATACAAGCTGCAAAACTTATTGAATCCTTCGTGCAACGTGAATGTTCTCCATCTAATTATACGATGATTAAAAAAAGAAAACAGAATGTGCTTTATATTATATAAGGAACAAAGTCACACAGCTTGTATTTATACGCAAAGTACAAATTGTTCATAAATGCCGCAGCTTCATAAATATCGGCGAGACTGCTGTTTGATTGCAATGACGCTTCTAATATTCGTGAACATATAAGTAAACAACTATTTCTTTTATTATGGACAAACGGTTATATTGGTTGTAAATTGACTATGATCGTAAACTTGATACCACGTTTAATTACATACAGTCGCACCAATTTTACGACTGTTTCAAAATTGCTCACTTAATATCAACCGGATATGATTTATAGAGGCAAAACTATATGATATCATTTTTATAACCTATGTTTTATACTCCGTGTGATATTTCTCTAAAGGATAACAATAATAAAAATAAACATAGTTTTTATCTATAATTATATCTGCTTGATGTAAAGACAGCTTTAGTCTGTTATACCATATATTGATAATGTAATATGCATTCCATCAAATACGTAGAAAGTAACGATGAGGTGTATATTTATACAGTTAATGTGATTTTGCCGTTGTGTTTGATTATTCTATTTTTTATACTCTTGACAACGTGTACATATAAGAGGATCTGGATGTGGTGTCCACATTTCTGTATTCTTTAATTGAGGAGGCTATTTTTTCTGTTCTGTATTTCTTTTCCCTCTATTGTTTATATTTCAACAATCCATTCTTCTGTAAGCATATGGTTCTCTTTTGTTATTTTTTTTTTGGCTTTTTTTCTGTACTCTTTGCTCATTCTTCTGTAAGCATATGGTTCTCTTTTGTTGGTTTTTTTTTGCCTATTTTTCTGTACTCTTGGCTCATTCTTCTGTAAGCCTATAGTTCTCTTTTGTTTTTTGTTGTTTTTTTTTGCCTATCTTTCTGTACTCTTGGCTCATTCTTCTTTAAGCATATGGTTCTTTTTTGTTGTTTTTTGGCCTTTCTTTCTGTACTCTTTGCTCATTCTTCTGTAAGCATATGGTTCTCTTTTGTTGTTTTTTTTAGCCCATCTTTCTGTACTGGTGGCTCATTCTTCTGTAAGCATATGGTTCTCTTTTTTTTTGTCTATCTTTCTGTACTTTCAGGCTCATTCTTCTCTAGTCTGTAAACCCAACCGATATCCTCATATGAACTTGTAAGTAAACAATCTTCATTTTCACTAGTATTGAGACCCTCTTTTTTCATTTACATACTATACGAAAAAGAAGATACGGTACGATTGCCAATGTAACAACCAAATGACAAAAAAAAATAACAACTAAAGGTCAACGTACGGCGTTCAACAATGAGTTAAATCCATACCGCATTGTCAGCTAAACCTCTGAAATCACGATTGTAAAACAAACGAGAAAACTAACGGCCTTATTTATGTAAAAAATAATGAGAGGGAAAACAAATATTGTATACAGAAGCAAACAACAAAACACTTAATTCCGGGCTCCTGACTTTTGAAAAACGCTGCAGAATGTGAAAGGGTTGGGACATATTTTACCAATGTCGTCAAGCGCTCCCTCACATTATGTGATCATTAGTTTATTACACGTATTTGATACAGTCACGAAGGAGAAATATTAGCTAGATTGGGTCAATCTAATATACACCAAAATCGTATGGTTAAAGCAATTGGAAATATTTCAATAATATAGGAGGGACTTTCTGTAATTTGATCTTATTTTATGGCGAAGCATGATAAATGTAGTATATCCAATAACATGAAATAATATCTTGATGTAAATAATGATTTAACCGAATGGTTACCATGTTTATAGTGTTCAAAAGTTTTCTTAAGTTCAACTAAAGATATACTTCTTCAACAGGTAATTACGATATACATTTCCTTGTACCGCTATACGAAGTTGGGTACCATATTATTGTGCTTGAGACAGCTAATAATAGTCAATAAAAAGCCTAAACTTGCAATAAATGGAAAATTACACCGGTATGACACATGACGCAGTGGTAAAAATCGGTTTCTTCTATTGTCTGAAGAGCATACATAGACTAAATTTGACGTAATGTTTTCCTTGATTTGCGATTCGGAGTCTTCATGCAATGTTGCCATTTCAATAGAATTTTATCATGATTACAAAAATGGAAAACGGAATTAAATTGGCGTCATAATTTAATATTCAGACAAACTGTGAAGAGCTGAGTACATGCAAACGACTGTCACACCGTGTTGCTAAAACTAGACAACGGTATGGAATTGATGTTATAATTGAATCCAAACAAACAGTGAAAAGCAGAGTAAATTGAAATGTCACTAACTAATAAAAACTAGAAAATCTTCCGAAAGAACGAAGTAACTACACGTATGAATTTAAAAGCTACGAAGATATAGAATTTATTAATCTTCAGAAAAAGTCCAAATATGCAATGTATATTTGATGAGTTTATTTAGAACTAAATGAGGACAGGGTTAGTTCCCAATATGCAATAATAAAATTGAGAATGGAAATGGGGAATGTGTCAAAATGTATATTTGATGAGTTTATTTAGAACTAAAATGAGGACAGGGTTAGTTCCCAATATGCAATGTATATTTAGTGAGTTTTATTCACAATTAAAATAAAGACAGGGGTTATCTCCGCTTAGTCTGCTGCTCAATGAATTCAGTCTTTTAGAATAAAATACTGATTTAACTACTAGTACATCATAAGCTGGTTCATTGAATTTTTTTTAGAACACATAGACTTTAATGACAACGGCATTAACCATAATGTCTGCATGTAAAAATGCTAACATATAAGGAAAATTGCAGTAAAAGTCATTTTGGAATTTGATGCTACTGTCGTACAAGTGATAGATTTAGCCAGGTATAAAACTAGGTTTTATCCACCATTTTTTTACATAAGAAAATGCCTCTACCAATTCAAGAATACTTAAATGATAGTTGTAATTCATTGGTTTGGTGTGTTTGAGCTTTTCATTTTGCCATTTGATTAGGGAACTTTCCTTTTGAATTTTCCTGGTAGTTCAGTATTTTTGTTTTTAACTTTTTATGCAGGAGACGACTTTAAAATTCTACAAAAAGTTTTCATTTTAACACGACTCGTGCACAAAGTACACATTCAATGTTTTTAGTTGAGTTTGAAATATCTTCAAGATACTTACAAAATGACCACGGCGGTTGTAGTTTTCACGACTTGTATAATGCATAGGTATACCATCCCTTTAACTGTTGATTTATCAAAGAACCCTTTTTGCGTGCTATAAACATTTAAAAGGGGTATATAAGTACTGTAAACCAACTTATTTTCGCGAGCGATTTATTTTCGCGACTTTCACGAGGAGAAAAATAACGCGAATAAGTAAATCGTTATTAATCTACATCAAGTAAATAAGAAAATCGCGAATTTTAAAAGGCGCGAAATGAACTAGAATTGGTAAAACGCGAAATAAAGTTTCCGCGAAAATAAGTTGGTTTACAGTATTTCAAACGATGGTAGGTCAACATGTGTTGGTAAAAAAATAATCAGAATTATTTTTTTCCTTTCGTTGGTTTGCTTTGCTCAAAAAAGTTAACATGACAAATAGCGATTAACTCAAATAATTGAGCGCCACCTATCTACTACAGTTTCTCAATGTTAATTGAGTGATCGAAAAAATCGTAATATAACGACTGGATCTTTCAGGTTAAATAGCGATAGAGGGTATTTGTAAGCAAGATAGAGTGAGATACACAACTACCGTCATGATAAATTTAAATACAGTTAGAGGTCGATGTACAACCTTCAACAAACGGCAGGTTTCTATGTAAACTAAGTAGAATTCGAAGTCTTTTGAGTCAAAAATTGTTATGAATCCTCATGATTTCTCCCAATGATGTTCTAAAAGCATCACATCATCGATGTTATTTACATAATATAGGTAATGCTTTGTGATTTTTTTAATGTTGATTACGGTAACGACTTTTAAATTTCTTTTGGTTTCAGTGAAATCATTGATGCCAGATTTTTTGTCTATTTTTTCACATTAAATTATCAGTTTACAGGTGCTAAATAATTCAAAATTATAAGTACATTGCAAATCAATGTAAATATTGACAAACAACAAAAAGTATACTGTTGTTTTATTAGATACTAGATAGTTCGAGGTTGAGGTGAAAGATTGGAAAACACGAATCCCACCAAAAACCGGAGGTCAGGTGCTCTAAATCATGTTTAAAATAAAGTTTAATGACATTTGAACATCTAAATACACCGATATGATTGCAAATGCGAATAAATAAACAGTTTAAAAAAATATATCATTTATTGGTGTATACGTGACGTGATAAATAAAGGCAACAGTAGTATACCGCTGTTCAAACTCATAAATCCATGGACAAAAAACAAAATCGGGGTAACAAACTATAACTGAGGGAAACGCATAAATATAAGAGGAGAACAACGACACAACACTACAATGTAACACACACAGAAACGGACCAAGCATCAGACAAAATCCCACGAGAATAACAAATATAACATCAAAACCAAATACATGAATTTGGGATAGACAATTACCGTGACACGTCTTATCGCAATGTCAATTTACACTGAAAAATAAGAGAAAACAAACGACGCAACGTTAAATTGTAACACACATAGAAACGAACTATAATATAACAATGGCCATATTCCTGACTTGGTACAGGACATTTTTAAAAGAAAAAATGGTGGGTTGAACCTGGTTTTGTGGCATGCCAAACCTCGCACTTTAATGGCAATGTTAAATATAACATTGAAATGACATCATAATATTACGGGACTACAATACAAATAAATAGGAGAACGTATTAGACAAAGAAACACATGATTAATGAATAACAAAAAGCATAAGGTTTAAAATTCAATACGCCAAAAACGCGCCTCGTCCACACAAGACTCACCAGTGACGCCCAGATATAAAAGATCGAAAGCGAAAAAAAGTACAAAGTTGTACAGCACTGAAGATCAAAAGTTGAAAAAGGTTGTGTCAAATACGGCTATGTTTCTATGCTTTGGATAAGAACATCCTTATTATTCAGAACAATTAATGCTATTGCAAACAGTAAATTTTATCAAATGAATATAACAGATATACATAATGAAACTGAAGTATTAACTCATTACATAAAACAAACACGAATACATAACACAGAATAGACACACCCGACTCAGTCCAGGCCTCAACGCAGTAAATTATGAAAATGACGTCACATACGATTGTGAAAAGGCATTAAAAATACGTCACATTTGAATATATGAAATTTCTGAAACAGCAGAAAAATGACGTCATGTATGAAAAACTATATCTCAAAAGTAAGATAGAATTAGGATTGATTAAAGATTATAATATAACTTAATACTGATATTGCATAAAACGAATTGGTTACGTCACAGTCTCTTTATTTTTAACATGATGCCCAAAAATGGTCCTGTCACACTTAAATTAGTAGAACCTAATTGGCTATTTGATATTATGTGTGCCTTGTCCATGGCACACATAACGCCAAAGCTTCTATCTTGATTGTGAAATGGAACATTTACAACAAATACAGATGTGTGTATCCTCTGAAATGATACCAAACACACCAAATTTTCTCAGTTCATATTACCGAAAAATATGATACATGTCTTGAAACAGTTTTTTAAAAGCTTTTCTCTGCTTTTGGGTTCATCCGGTTTAAGAAAGCGGCACGTAGAACCCAAAACATTAATGATGATATAAAAGAGGGTCGAAAGATACCAGAGGGGCAGTCAATCTCATAGATCGAAAATAAACTTACAACACCATGGCTAAAAATGAAGAAAAAAAAAGACGAACAGACAAATAACAGTACATATGACACAACATAGAAAACTAAAGACTAAACAACATGAACCCAGCCAAAAACTTGGGGTGATATCAGGTGCTCAGGAAGGGTAAGCAGATCCTGCTTCACATGTGGCACCCGTCGTGTTGCTCATTGTATTACAAACCCGGTAACTAGTCTAATTCGGTAGGCTACATTCATGAAAAAATATAAATAGTTATCCAGGATTTTTCATGGTTAAATATAATTATGCCAATTCATGCACATTGCATGTCCCTCAATGCTGAACGTGTTTGCACGACTAGATATGTACATACACATTTGGGAACATACTTAGTAACTTCCAAGATTTGTAACTAGAACAGTTTAAATATAGGAACCACCTACAATAAAACAATCCATTATCATCTCGGGTATAATGTTATCAATTTCAAAATAACATCATGCATTTCCTGATTAAATCTTCTGTTAAACAAACTAAATGAACCGACAGATTACGGGTTGTATTTTCACGTAACATTATTTCTTGTCATTTTCGTTGACTAATTTCACAATCTTGTGATAAAAATCAGTTCCATTATCATTTATTTCAATTTGTATACAATATACAAATATTAAAATTTTACTCCGAATCAATTACGCTTAAAGTATTCTGTCTTAAGAAGCATTTTAGAATCGGATTATGGTTCAAATCTTGTAAATGCTGACGTTACTTCCGGGTTTTTGCAAAAAATAAGGTAGAAACAATATCCGGCTTAACTTGATAATGCGATGTCAATTGACAACTTCAAGTGCATAATTCTGAGATTATTCAATAACAGAAAAATGCAGGGTAATATAGTGATTGCCGCTAATAAATTTATTTTTAAAGAATTGCCATAATACTTGCATAGTACTGTGATATCATTAATAAGGGTTTGGGAGATGAACTAAAGGTTTGGCTTTTCGAGATTATCAAATGAGCAACAACGTTCTTTGATTGAATACGTTACATGTGTATGCAAAGAGAGATGCTGGCAAACTGTCAATCAATCTACATGGTAAATGATAACCAAATAGGGAAGATATTAAACTATACATGCACTTGTTTTCCAACATAAGTCAAACTTATCCGATTATCGCTTCCCGTTGATCCCAGGCATGTATGAAACGGTCAGAGTTAAAGTACTTCGGTACTTCCTCATAAGAATCTTTTCTAAAATTGTCCGTTTATAAATTTTGAAATTATAAAGAAACTAAGGTTTCAACTTCCTTCAGGCAAAGTTGACCTAAGATGAATATATTTTTTTTAAGGTTCATTTTGGTCTTTTGGCTCTTCTATTGTTTCAGTTCTTATAAATTCGTGGCTTTCAAACATTTTTAACGTGTCTGGTGAAGGAAAATCCAGAAAAGCGCCTTGTGTATATAGTAGTTTTGGTCTAGTTAACTTAAAATTACAAGATTGATGACCGGAAGATTCTCTACAAACAACCCGCACTTGATGTTTATCGGTTGAAGAGTATTGCGTCGTTGATTGGACATATTTCCAATTGAAATTCTATGGACCATAACATTTGATCTTCTTCTCTGAAACCACTACGTGAATGATATATAGATATAAGAAAATGTGGTATGAATGCCAAGGGAGACACCTGCCTCGTCCATGTCACAATTTGTTAAAGTAAAGCATTATAGGTCAAATAACGATCTTCAACACGGGGCATTGGCTCACACCGAACACCAAATTATTCAAATTAAGTCATGTATAAATTATAATAGACCACTGACATTTCTGGTTGCTATTGTATTGTCGTGCTCTAATTGAATATTATATCATTGTATTTGTCTACACAATAAAAAGAACTCCAATGTTGTCCTAATCGGACAAAAAAGTATGACGCTAGCTAGAGGCAATAACTGATTATGATTGGCTTTCAAAATAAAGTTCAAAAGCTTTATTTATAGACGAATATTGGTATACAGATAACACAACCTCTACCTGGGCATTGTGTCGTCCTGCAACAAACAAAACATTTAAAACAAGCACGTTTAAACCAAACTAAACACAGGCAAGAACAACATAATTAAAATCATTTCGTAGTTCTTGTTAGTTTTGTATGCTTACTTTGCAATTGCTAATTTTCCCAAGTGCTCTAGATCTATTCTGAAACTACCTACAATTATAAATAATGTATTGACAGTGTAAATAATTAATGAGTGGATAGCTATGACGACCCTTAGCTGGAACTGATCAGACGACAATCATGACTAACAGATGTAACGTGTATGCTAATTGCAAATATATTTTATTCTAATTGACATCGTATATATCGTATAAGGCCAATAACAAACTGTTAAAGTTAAAATCGGACAAACTATGTATATAACAAAACCCAACTTTTGTCACCGTAGACCGAATTGTCACATGTTAGCGAATATATTTTCATATTATTGAAATTTATTCATGTGATGAAAATGTCCATTGTACTATCATGATCAAACTGAATATAACTAGTTAAATTATTAGTTCAATGTTAAATAACTATATTGTTTTAAAAGATGATAACATTGTTTTATACTATATAAAAGTACGTGTTTAATACTAATAACATTTATCTTAAACTATATTATGTCAAATATATAAATTAAATTTGTATTGTGATAAAATATGGTCAACCAGCGGTGTCAATCAGATTCTTGAACATACTACAGGTTTACTAAAAATTCTTCAATAACAATCATTAAATTTTGCATTACTATCAAATAAACTCATCATAGATACCAGGATTAAATTGTGTATTTACGCCAGACGCGCGTTTCGTCTACAAAAGACTCATCAGTGACTCTCGAATCCCAAAAAGTTAAAAAGGCCAAATAACGTACGAAGTTGAAGTTGTAGTCACACGTTTGGATTTTCAAAGCCATGTATAATGCTTTAAAAAAAAAGATTTGTGCTCATTAATCAGTGCGATTGGTGGATAAATAGTTAAACAGTTCCAAAGGCAGTTAGTGTGCGTTCCTACATATCGATTTGTTTTCTTACCGACTTGATACAAAACTTTATCAAGTAAAACAATAGCATCCTGCAAAAATCTTCAATGTCAATTTTTCAGATATATTGATGAGTTTGACTGTTCCTCAGGTATATAACGTCCCTCTTTTGTAACTCAATAACCCCATGAGAACTTCAGATATTACCAAAGTAACTTAGAAGGTCTGCATCATATCTTGATCTTTTTCTTACCACAGATGGACGGCTTAAAACTATAATATATTCAAACGTTGCGATTCAAGCCATTCACTATAATGGATAAATACCCTTATACTATTGAGTTTTTTCGTTTCATGTGTGTTTGAAATGCTGTCTAATTGACAAATAACCTACATTTAGTATTTAGTATTCAGAAATAAAACTTTCTTCAAATTTAGAAGCACTTTATAAAATGAAATGTTTATTTTCCGAATGTTTCATAAACATATTCTACATAGGAAAGAAAAAGAATATGCCTCTAAAATTTTATAATATGAAATATCAATTAGATAATTGCATGATCGTCGGCAGGATATATGAGGAATATATTATTTGTTTTGTAACATTTCAAAGGCGACATATTCAGCGTTTGATGTTTCAGCATAAGTTGAGACATTAAATATATTTAAGTTAATAAGAAAGACGTCAATAGTCTTAAGAATATTATTCCATAGGTGCGTCAATTCTTGTTGGCTTCCTTAAATAGAATATTTTCTTTATAATGATGTCAATTTCAGATTTGAAATTCGATCAAAACACAGTACTTATGTAAATTATTTCATACATATTCGTATATACTGTGCAGATTGCATCTGTAACTTGTAATTTAGGATTAAATTTTAAAACGTCGCAGTCAATCAACTGTACATATTTGGATTAAGAAATGCGTTGCTGGGATGCATATTAAATCTTAATCCATTCTCGTTTGTCTCACTGAGTTGAGATGGTTCATTCAATCTATTCAAACGTTCAGATGTTGTTGCACTATGAAATCGTTTATGTAGCAAATCCAACAACATAAGAGTGAATGGCGGCATGAATCCTTATTAGCAATGGGTAGTTTTACCTTGATTTTATGTAAACAGTCTTACGAAAATGCACTTAAATAAATCGTAGGTAAAAAAAAATTTAAAACCTTGAAATACCTTCAAATCTGTATAAACAGTTTAATTAGAGGCTTTACCTTTCAGACATGCCGTTCTACGACCATATTTTAAAGAAATTTTAAGAGTACCATCGCACTTTAGAGTCCTACATATATAACAGTTAAATTTATTGAATATGTTTTTTCTCTGTAAGTATTAACAATATAATTTCACCTGTTATACTTTGTTTGTTGGTCGTTGGTATAGGTTGAACATATATTTTTCAAATGTCGGCATATGTTTTAGACTCCTTAGATATAAACCTCGGGTGTAAACTTCTTGTTCTCGTTATGTCGCTGCACTGTTAAATCGACTATGAAGGCAATCCAACGATATAAGATTGCAGGGCAGCATGAATCCATATTAGCAAGATGTGTTCAAGTAGTTTGGCCTTAATTCAAGTATACTGACTTACGAAAAATTCACTTAAATAAACTGTAGGTTGAACAATATTGTTGAAACATTGAAGTTAACGATATTAAAAAAAAATAATTAAAGATTTGACCTGTAACAAAATGTTTTTAAAGTTCATTCCTTATAGAAATGTTCAACTGTTGATATATGACTTAAAATCGACCGGACAAGCATAAAAGTGTCATTTTTAAAATATCATTAATATATTCATAGATGGTTAATTCAATCTAGTAAAAAAAAAATATCTAGATTTTCAGTTTATGTCATTGCACTATGGAATCGTTTAAAGGTAATGATATAATAGTGTTGACAGATTTGAATCAATTTGGGCAAGTAGTTTTTACGAGTGATGTTAATATACTTTTTTTTATCAATATGTTTTGAAGTTTTTTTCAGTGAATTTTTTTATAAGTTTAAGTTTAAAAAGTTTATCAAAATCAACATCAATGTCAAATTCTTCAAAAAAGTGCTTGGCAAAAGTGTATCAAGTATATTTTCCATCTTCAGACACAGACTTATTTACTTTTAAGGCTTCTTCAACAAGAGGGTTTATTTCATGGCAGTTAATTCTACAAGAGTATAATGAAACTTGAGTTTTATAAAGGAGTGAAGTGGAAACCGTCCCAAATCCGACTTTGCAGCTAGTATATTACATGAGGGTTTTTTTTAATTCCAAGAACAGTTATACAAAATTTATGATGCACTTTCTCAAAGCTGAATCTATCTGTCAAGGATAAAAATTATAGAAAAGGGAGATGATAAAAATTAGACACATATCATATAAACATAATAAGTTTGTGACAAAAAAAACCACAACAAAACAAATACAAGCATAATATAATAAAGATATAACAATTCGATAAGAAATGAACACATGGAAAAAACTTTTAACAGCGCTTATATTCAAAACACAAATGTCCAAAATTTACAAAATATGTGTACGCAATTATTATTGCTATTGAAAAATATTGTGATCACATCCGAATTAAAGAAGTGAACTCCTGTATAAAAAGTTTACCAATTGATGACCGAAAGCTGAATAAAAGCATTACAAGTAATAAGAATTATAGCGTTAGGTTCCTACGCAACATTTGTGCTCTTCATCATTAAGTAAAAACGAATCATGACGCAAAATATAAACAAATATAACTCTATAAACAAAAAATAAGATGCCACGAGAGCAATTAAAAAACAAAACAAACATAATCACACACATTTGTGTACTGATTGGTACTTGTTGCCAGAGAAAACTAAAAAGCAGCTTATATTAAATAATTTTCTTGATAAGCATTAAACTCATCGTATAGATATAGAAATGTTTTAAAGAACATCTTAACTTGTTTATTTTCCAAGTCTCTTTGGACCCAATTTCCAAAAGGCGATGATACACAGTAATATCACTATTCATGGTCAAATCTCCAATAAACCACGTGCTATCGTAAACCATTTCTTATATACAAGATAAATAACAATCTTTGTACATCCGATGTGAAGGTTAATGACAATCTGTCATCAACATATTGACCTTTAGTAGGAAAACTAATTAAGAGATCTGGTATATCTTATTTCATCCGCGGGTCAAAGATATAGATACCTGTCATCTTTAATGAAAATGGATACTTCATATTTCATCAGGCCACTGGGAATATAATTTACAGCAAAATAATTGTATCTTTACTTTAAATGTCACGCAGTTATTTACAAATTGATATAGTTTGGCTATCATGGCTTTATTTTACATATTTGGGTTTAAAAAGAGTTTTTTAATTATTTCCTGCTTGCACGCGAAAGCCTATAAGCATAGAAGCTAAAATTACATGACTCTAAGTTATATTTTGTTTGTGATATCCTTTTAGATAAATCACTTCATGCAAATTATCTCTATTCATAAAAGATAAAGTAAGCGCTTAAAATATACTTTATACTAAAAAAAGAGACGAATGATACACAAGGGACTTTAAAACACATAAGTCGAAAATGAACTGATAACTCCATAGTTATAAAAGAAAAAGACCAACGAATGGAGAAAAACATAAAAAAGTAACGACTGATTAACAAGAGCCCCACCGAAAACTGGGAGTGATCTTAGACAAATCGCAAGTGTAAAAACATTCTGCTCCACATATGGCACCCGTTGTGTAGCTCATGTTAGTGCAAACTCGGTGATAAGTCGTATTCGGTAGATGACATTGGGGAAAAGTGGGCGGTATTGTAGTTACGACAATTGGAATATATCCGATGTCATATGTTTTAATGATTTTTAATATTATCTCATGAAACAATTTAGTTAGTTTTTTTTTAAATTTTACCTGATCCATTTACCGAAGGATACACAACGTAAAGTGAGGGGGAATCCTGAAAATATTTAGCCATCGTCCAATGGTTAAAGGAGATTATCAAGCAAGTTTGTCTTCTGTCTTAGATCGGGAGGTAACCAGTAAAGCAGTAACACTGACAGGCGGAGTGGAAAGTTGAAATCTCCATATTAAATTCTGTGTTTTACTAGAAATGTGACCTAGCGAATAAGAATTATTACAGGGTTTGTTCTTGCATGAGTAACTTGATAATGTCATACGTGGAGCATGACCTACTGACCCTACCTGTGCATATAAGATCAGCCTCGGTTATTTGTCCAGTTCGTGTTGCTGTGGGTTTTTATTTCGGTTTTCTATGTTGTGTTTTGATGGCGGTTGTTTTTTGTCGTTTTTCCCTCAGTCCTTTGACTCATGAGTTCTACTATATTCTTCTGTAACGCTCTGCCTCCCCTTCTTCGCCAGTTTCGAGTATTTAAGTAAAAGTTAGAAGAAGGAACATTTCTTACAAAGCCAAATTTCTATAAGAAATAAGGTTTTGTCGCGGTTGTCTTTTATATGTAAAATAAAAAAAATCATGTTGGTTAAGGATGTCCTGCGATGCAAAATAATTAACCAAAATAATAAAATATTCTATTAGAATTGATATATTATTCAGACTCGATAAACATATTCTAAATACGCTACCTTTTCTGACACACAAAATGGACTTGCATAGACAAGTAAGAGAACGTGATTGGCGTTAATCGTCTGGCATCAAGACCCTAGTCACATAATTTATAACAACTCGCAATCGAACTTACAAAAACATAGTCGCCAAATAGATATTTTACGTTCATTACATTTACAAATGAAGGGAAACCCAGTCACGAAACAGTGAAAGTTTAAAAAAAAAATGTAAGATAAATGTCAATCTCCAGACATGCATTTGTCTCATGAATAACTGACAATTTACCATACTAGTCGGAGCAAATTTTGATTGATTGTCTATGTTTCAAAATAAGAAAAAAAGTAAAAGGTGTGGACTAAGATAAGTGATAAGATAACTTACCACCAAACACCAAAGAAAACGGATGCTAACAACCACGGAACATTTAAACTCACAACCTTCACTAAAAACAAAAACAAAAACAAAAACACATGCGCAAAATATGTTAGCGTTTGAAAAAGTTGAAAAACTGTAAATAATTAAATTAAATTTCTATTGCTTATATATTCAAATGTTGATTCTCATAATCTTTTCATAATTTCCAATGCAATAACTTAGTTTTAGTTTTGAATTTGAAATTTTATTATTTTCTTTTTAGTAATTTCAACTTAGTAACTTATTTCTGTCGTATTTATGTGTTTTAATCAAATTAAATGGCACTTTCTTGATGTATTGAATGCATATTTGAATAAAGAATGAACACAACTGCGACAATTTAAAAATTACATGCACCCATGTCCGTCATATGATTTACCTTAACCAGGAACGCTCAATGCCGCATATTTAAAATACATAATGTTTAAGAAACAACACAATCTGACGGCGATATGACCAGAAAAGCCTTTAAATAAAGCCAACTCCGTCTAACATGTCTAAGGTCATCTTTGCCGAAGGGAGGTGTTACAGTAGACTAACCTTGTCATTTTTGTTTTTTATGAGATTCAAACAAACATAGGAACTAAGAGTGAAAACAAGTGAAAAGACTTCACAAGTGTTCAAGTTTGATACCGTTTTTAAGGATTATTGGCTATTACGTAGCGGTTGTTTGTGTTTTGTGGAGGAGGTAGGTGTGTTAGGAAAGAAGCTGCGACAGTCAGCAGGAAAATGGGTTAGCTCAGACAATTTAGATAAGAGTCGATCTGCTATTGCAAATACAGTGCTGAAACTCACAACATACACACTGTTAGTGTTGATAGGCTTTAGAACATTATTTTAAGTACTTAGACCAATCGGCCACCTAGACTACAAACTCATGAGTACGATTGAAGGATGTGTTCTAAAAACATGCATTTAGTTAGGACAATTACAACAGTAACTGCTTTTATTTTGTAATAAGCGACACAATATTGTGATGACTACACTTTTTGAAACATTTTGTTTCTGCAACAAAGTTAGAGTCAAACATTTTATTTACACAGAAACCAATACCTTTCAAAAGATGAACTGTGGCTCAGTGTCAAAGTATTCAAGTTTTTTCAGATGACAAATTTAATCTGATTTCATTGAACGTCATTTGTAGAAATGTTCCTCTCGTAGTGTGCTCATGATCTCTGCGGTCATTAATATATATGGTTAGTCTTCTATTTTTCAAAGGTATGCAGTTTTTCAATTGTATGATAATTTAAACGTCCATTAAATAACTATTTCGTGATATAGCCAATTATCTTAGATGCTCATTTAAAAAATAACAAATAAGAGTTGGCAGGAAATGGCCACAGCATTTATTAACAAATATGATATATGTACTATAATATGAAATGCAATTTGTGATATGATATGAACTAAAATTCAGTGATAGAAATGTATATGTTTCTTTGAAAATGTTGTATGATGATCGCCGAATATGTTCGAGGTGGCAGACCATATATGAAAAGGGGCAAGTTCAAGATAAGCTATTAACCCTGGAAATCAGAGGCTAATGCTCTCATACGATTTAAATAAGTCTGTAAACTGCAAATATGTTCTTTAAGCGCAGCGAAATCTGCCAAATTGACGGTGCTGCGACAATTTTAGCCCTCAGATAAAAGTTTCGTAGAACCGTCAACCGCCAATACAATTGGGGGGAGCTGCGCGTAGCTGTGCCATTTCAAGAAAATTTGAATGAAACAATTTCTAATAAATGAACAGAGGAACAAGGAAGAAATTATTTACATTATACATAAAACAGCATTAGTAACGCTGATGTTTCATCTAAACTAATTACAAAGTTCATAATATGAGCAGATATAATATTTACAACGAGTCAACTATCAAAATTCAAAGTGTATAATAGTCGTCTGGAAAAGTAATGCCATCCCTCTTACTAAAAATAATTGTTTCTAGTGCTCCCTGGATTATATTCAGAAAAATTTCATTTCCAATCTTAGTTAAATGCACCCCATCTTCTGCTAGGAACTTATGTGTAGCTTTTATGTCAGGATACCGAATGTAACAGCCTCCATGCTTTGTCATGTGGACACCAATGGAGCTGTTTAACCGACGTCTGCACTTCTCCATACAATTCCCATTGGTTAAATACCTCCACTGCAGTCTTGGTAATACTTGCGACCAAATTAAAGTCGTTTCAGGCAATTTATTTGATAACCATGACATAAATTTAACAAGCTGGAAATGTAAGTAACCTAGTTTGATATTACCTATATCATTTCCCTTAATGTGCACTATAATATAGCTGGGAGGATCTTCAAATCTCAGCATTAATCTTATGCGATTTTTCATCTTAGAGAGAGTTAGTCCACCGGTTCCTTGCCACCAGATATTTACTCCCAACCTATTCAAAGCCAAATCAGCTCCTCCGGGCGTTGCCTTGATTCCACAAACGCATTCTTAATAATTGACGACCTAACAATCCAAACCCTTATAGGAGAATCTGAAACTAACAGCAATATACATAAACAATTAAACGGGAGTTCGTATGTACATTGTAACGCAAATATGCACCTGATTTCCAACTACCTAAACTTTTAATCTTTTCGTCGGATAACCGTTCAATGGCACAGGCTGTAGCCATACCTATTCTGAAAGAGTGAGACGACCAACGAGCGTTATCAATACCTAAAGCATGTAGTGACTTTTTGAGTATTGCAGAAAACTGGTATTTAGTCAATGGTTTACCGTCAAAATGACAAAATAACGGTCCCTCTACTACAGGTCTGTCTCGCAAATAGCAAGGCAATAAAACCACCGGACAAATACATTTGTCTAATTGCTCCGGAATGTGTATGGTTACGCTCCTACCAAACTGATAGCTCTTAGACGAAACCAAATGAATTTCTAAATATTTTTTGTAAATTTGTACATCATTCATGTTTAAAGCATGATTTGAATAACCTGTATTACTGATAGTTTGAACTGTCAACTCCCCAACCCTAAAAAGACCATGAAAGGCACAGGGAAAAAACCGCCTCGAATAGCCTTACCTCGTATGCAAAACTGCAGATACAAGATAATATGGACAAAATACGACCCAATAACTCTCTTGAAATAGGCAGTCTAGTGTCCATCTGAGGCGACCTTGTACGCTTTACACCATCGATCATTTTCCTTACGATAAATTTTTGTGTATAGTCTTCATAATCATTTAGTTTGTTGTAGAAACTTAGGCCTGATGTGTACGAATTAATTGTTGAATGAGCGAATCCAGATTTATACATATATGCAATAAAAGCAACAATGTCGTGCAGTGACACAGGCCATACATTAGCAAGACCGATGTCTTTCCTGAAACTGTTAAACAAATTTAAAGCCCTGGTGTACAACTTTGCTGTACAAGGAGCTACCGAATTGTTTATTAAAAAATCTACTTCAGTTCCGAATGACCATGTGAAACTCCACAGGAATGTTTGATGGAGTTTGATCTGCTTCCGGGGCCAATGTACGGAAACGGATCACCTGAAAACGAGACAGAGAATCTGCAATTGCATTACTTTCGCCTGGAATATGCAACGCTCGTACCTGAATATTTTTTCTCATTAATAACAAAACTAGAGGACGAATTAACTTCATTACGACTCTAAAAAGCGTCTTCTTTTGCCAAATGTCGACGGTAAAAGGAGGATTATGGGTAAATCAATCACTTGGGAAGATCGATAATCCAATTAAAAACCAAATATTAATAATAATTGACGAAGTAGTATAACGGACATGGTGTCGAGCACAACCGATAACTGATTTAAAATTTAGATTTTAAATCTTATCAAGACTGTTTCCATCAGTTTGCCCTTTATAATTACAGTTGGAAAAATCATAATTGGTAATAGTTGTCAACTGGTTATCAATAATATATCATGTTGAGAACACTAACTTGAAGACAGATGTTTTGTCTTCCAAAATTGAGTAGATGATTAAAAAACAAACAAAAGATTTGATCTTAATTAAGTATTAAAAAGACGCGTGTTTAGCTCTGAAATTTGCCTTTTACAATGTTATTTTGACGATTTGCTGACATATATAAAACAAACATTTTCGGTTCATTTTTTTATTTAATAGAAAAGAGGATTTGTGGTATGGTTGCGACAAGTATCAATCAGAGACATAATGATAAGGATGTCAGATATTCTTTGAAAATTCTAAAAATTGGAGACGCATTTTTGCGCATCATATCGTTCCGAGGGAATTGTAATGAACTCTTTCGCATTTTACATCTTTCTTAAATGGTAGGTATTTATACGGTCACACTTCAATAACTTTAACTTCAAAATGCATTGTCCTCTTCCGGTTATTTCAAAATAAATATCCTTCTTCACTCATGAATAAGAAGAAAATTACATTTTCAAAGCAAATGATACATAATGATTGAAAAGTCTAATGAAACTGTAGATGTCCCACAATACAAGTGTAAAAACAACTCTTTCACGTCTATCTCTTCAAAAACTGAAGTTTCTTTTTTATTGGCACAAATATACCAGTTCCTTCGTCATTTTATAAACATAATTATTTAAATTTAAAAAAAAAATGCTAGTGTACAGAATTAAAGTTCGTTTCCAGTTCTTACGTACCAAGCCTGAATGAGATTTGTACTTAAAATTATCACTGAACAATCGTGTGGATGATAGCTTCAACAATATGATGTTTTCAATAATATATTTCAAATTCAATTTTGGCAGTTATCAATTGAAATCTTACACATGCCGACGGCAAACTTAATGGACATGACAAACTTCAACTATATGACTGTCCTTAATTTCTCTTTACATAATATTATCTGACTGACATAAACATCATCAACATGCTTTGTAAATTGGATACTAAGTACATTGTATAAGAGTATGTTCGTTCTTTATGTGAATCAAATAATCTGCATGTCATAATGAGCAACAACATGCTTTGTAAATTGGATACTTAGAGCTTGTTCGTTCCTTGTGTGAATCAAATAGGCTGATTGTTATATATATCAACAACATGCTTTGCTAATATTTCGTTCATGAACACTTATTCTTCTTAGGTTACAATGTAGTATTATTATCACAAGGTATGTTATACTACCTCATTATATGTTTGATACGTACGTGATGCTTGGGACATACATAACCTTTACGTTAGTCTGTCCGTCCGGTCTTGTAAAATACATTGCATTGACAAAAAAGCCCTGCCAGCGCTCTCAAGCATAGATGTCTTTGCATATATTTATTTTAAAGTTTTTATAAGCAATATCTCGGCCAATTTTGAAATTCAGTGCCAATCAACTATTCTTTTACTTGATATGTCACTTGGTAATTTTATGGGAAATTTTCATTGTAAGTGCTCTCAAAGAGGGTCGAAAATCCCAGAGGGACAGTCAAACCAACATTTGATGTTTGGATATTAAGAAATTTATATCGCTGACAGATCTATTGTCAACAACGTCTGAAACGAGTTTGAAAATAATATGAACAACAGTTATGTCTCTTGTACATGTAAATTCAATATGGAAATTGCATTGTAAGCACTCTCAAGCCAATGTTTTTGTTTTATTTTTATTAAAATTATATCAATGGTTTATATCAGTAATCATGGTAATGGTTTTGACGATCTCTGAAATCAGCGTTGATCAACTCTTAATTGACTGGCGTTGTGCCCCATAGAAATGTTGAAAGCATATGGAAAATAACAGTGTTAGCTTTTTTATAATATTATAAAACAGTATAAAAAAAAGAAAAAAGGAAAAGCTTTTAAGGAGTTTATAGATAAAAATCTGTGCATCGATAGGGTACATACGGACGTTATTTTTTTACTGTTACAGTATATATTTGTAGTATTTTGTAAAGATCAAAATGTCGTATTCATCCTGTAATATATTTGATATGCAGCTTATTTTTTACGATCCTGACATTTAATGTAAACTCAAATGTTGACCATATTCCCTGAGGTTAGAATATATCAATCTCCGGCGCAGAGATCACATATCCGTTCCGTTCAATACTTTGTAAAACTACGGGGAAAACGGTACTATTACATTTTCCCAGCATTAGGGTGGCCTTTTGTGTACCCAAGACAGGTGAAGGAAGTCAACATAGGAGCGCTGTGATTGGATGTAAGGGTACAATATATTTTTTTATTTACCTATGAATAACAGTGTGTATATTTACAATATAAATTTTAAAACCTATAGAAATATTTTCTAGAGAATTATTCGAAAAGGCTTCCAAAATTTCATAAATTTGGTGTAAAATGACGGTGGGCATGGATAACATAAACAAGCTCCGTTGGAAATTGGTCATGATACTATTTGGCTTCATTTTTTTTAGAATACAGTAATAAATTACTAACACCACACATAACTGTTTTATCCAGGTTTTTATTATAAAAAGTGTTGAATTTAGAAAATGTTAGTATTATCGCCTATGGCAGAATAAATAGTACCGTTTTCCCTACACTCAATATTAAGTGCAGTATTACAAAGCATGTATGGAACAAATATGAACTCTGCGCCGAAGATTGAGAATATATATCAAGTAAAAACAGCCCAGCGACGAATTCAATTATGCTCGACGAATTCTGTAGAACCAATTTAAGCGTAGAACAACTATGTTTCAAGATCGAGTGCGATTATAAAATTAACATGATTCATTCGTTCATGAATTATAAAACTTGTGGGTTTATGTTTCAAACAGCAAACAGCCTACCAAAATATGTTTATCTAAAATATATCAAAATTAATTGCCTTCGAATATAAATATAATGTGGGAACTATAAATGATCTGAAATCAATACCGAATAAAAACCAAAAAAAAAAACAGATATGAGGCAGCGACAGACGGAATAATCACATAAGACATTGACGACCCAAACAGGAAACCAAATAATTGCTTTCGAAAACACTATATTGCTCAAATATAATATTTATTTCTTAAAGAATTAACACGGCTGATTTATTTCATGAAAATCTTATAAAATGTACTTAACATGTATTCTGAGCTTTGAGTTTTGGGCATAATGTTAAGGGTTAGAATTTTAAATCAGAAGCTTTATGTCCATGCATCGAATGACTGGGAGATTTAACTAGTATACATCAAATATTAGATTTGAGATTCCTTCAAGAAGTCAACAAGTGTAATGTAAATCATAACGAAATGAAAAATTAATGTTGAAGGCCGGACGGTTGCTATATTTGTTAATATCCACTTCATTTGAACTTTGGTGGACAGTTGTCACATTGGCAATCATACCACATGCCATTATACTTATATAGTGCATGTTCTCATGATTCAGATATCGGTCAGTGATCTTCAGTTCAGTGGAATTCATCGTGGTTATATAAGACATAAAATTGTTTCAAATAATAATAAAACCTGTTTTAAGTTGTAGTTAATATGTTCTGATATAAAACACAAATTAAGATAAAGATTTAATGCACACGTAGCAGGACTTCATTCAGTTATAGTTCGTATAAGCTTTATATGTTTGTTCTATAGAGTAAGTTCTGTGACACCTGTCTTTTTCATGTGTTTACTCCTTATCCGAAACCTGTCAAGCTGGGACCAAAGAGTTGCTGCTGGTTTTATTTTCATATTTGTGTAATAACATTAATCATTTGATTATACATATCTGACAAATATTTATTGTTTTAATAATTATTTTGAATTTGTTTGAAAATCCCAAAATATAGTCTTTGCAAGCACGTGTCTTACTGTAAACAGTAAAAACTAGCCGCTACGATATATATCTTTATCTTTATACTGCAACTAGTTGTGTTTATTTCCTAAATATAGTAACATGGCTATATTTTGTATAATGTCAATTACATCATGGAACACTTTCTCCACAGTCAAGGGTCCATTAAGGAAAGAAAATAATTTTGACATTTGTGTTATGATTTGAAAAGCTATCAATGGATTAATTCAAAGGCTTGATAGTATAAAAAACAGTTTTAGGTCAATGTCATAAAAATATAAACTTTTTTGTACTCAGCGCAAAACTGTAGAACCTCACCCATCCCCAGTTTCTCAGCCTCATACAAAAAGTTTATATTTTCCAGACATTGACCTAATATTGTATATTTATTCTGTCAAACCTTTGCAATTACAATGGTATACAGACATTACATGACATAAATAAAACAGACATAAATACATGAATACACTGAGCAAAATAATAATGTACACTATTTACAATTATACTGATAGCCAATAGTGCTGAAATTGGCGTTAATAGATATAGGAAGAAGTGGTGTGAGTGCCAATGAGACAACTCTCCATCCAATAGATATAGGAAGATGTGGTGTGAGTGCCAATGAGACAACTCTCCATCCAATAGATATAGGAAGATGAGGTGTGTGTGCCAATGAGACAACTCTCCATCCAATAGATATAGGAAGATGTGGTGTGAGTGCCAATGAGACAACTCTCCATCCAAATAACAATTTATAAAAGTCAACCATTATAGGTCAATGTACGGCCTTCAACACGGAGCCTTGGCTGACACCGAACAACAAGCTATAAAGGGCCCCAAAATTACTAGTGTTAAACCATTCAAACGGGAAAACCAACGGTCTAATCTATCTAAAAAACGAGAAACGAGAAACACGTATAAATTACATAAATAAACGACAACTACTGTACATCAGATTCCTGACTTAGAATAGGTGTTAAACATCTTTTAATCATCTATCAATTTTTTAGCACACAAACATATCAAAGGTTGTAGAAAAGTTCTGAACTGTCTAAACGATTAAATGACAAATCATACTTTTTTTTAAACAAAATTGATAATGTCATGGAATTAGTTTTTAATAGTGTTTAGTATTGTTGTTGTTTGTTTGTTTGTTTGTCTTCTTTTTGTGTGTGTGTTTTTTTTTTGTTTTTTTTTGCCTTTTTACGTTTTACCCTATCTAATCGATGTCGCTGCTGAATATTTCCAAATCTATATCTGATTTGCATAGTTTCAATTTATAGTATTTCTAACATTCATGTCATATCTTTTTATACTTTTTAAATGACTTTAATAAACTTGCAGAACAACTTCTAGGTGTTATATTGATGAAACGACAGTGAATATCAGTTTTAGATTTGTATTTAAATTCTTTAAAGATGTGACTGCCGATCAGTAAGATTTAAAGATATATTTTTAAAGACAAACACAGTGACTGTGGTTTTATAATGTTTTATCGTGCTCGGATCAGCGGAGTAATTAAAGCAAATCTCTGCGTATAGTATGTCTGCATTTTTCTATCTTGATGACTGTCAGTGTGTGATTTTATATGAGTATTTAATTACCATCAAATAATATTTGAAGGTCAGCTAGTGTGCAATTTCCTCCTTATTCTCTGATAATATTACATGCAATGAATAATTGGTCTTCTTGTTTATGTATATCGTTCTCATTTATCATTGAAAATATTGATGTTTTTCTAGTAGGACATTGCACTGTGCATCGATATTTACAAAAAAGTATATTAAATCTGATCATGCTTATAATGCATGTGGTGAAGACAGCAAATAATGATGATTTGCACCCACGCTAACTGGTTTGACACCTCCACATGCTATGCATATGACAAGAAAGCTATCAAATTCTTCTGTTGTTCGTTCTTGCTTGTCTTGGTTTGAATATCTATGTATATCGGAACAGTAAGGAATAAACTCATCATTGACACTAGGATCAAAATTTTGTACAAGTTTCGTCTACAAAAGACTCATTAGTGACGCTCGAATTAAAATATTAAAAGAGGCTTCATAAAGTACAAAGTTGAAGAGCAGTGATAACCAGAAGAGATTGTCAAAAAAACCTGATTAACGCGCTGTTCGCACGATGCAGATTATGGCGCCCGTTTTAGATCTGACAGCGATAAGTCCCCATCAGAAAAGTAAAAAAATCGGATCACTATCTTCAATGATGTGGAATGTCCTATCATTGTCTGAACACAGTCGAATACGTTTGTAACAGAAATGTTCTGGAGAGGTCGCTCAAGCAACACTGATAGTTAGGTGCGTCGCGTAACATTTGGGAAACACAGCCGACTTTGTCTAGTCGGATTACAATCGTGACTATGTGGTTACAGATTCTGCTGCATCGGATCAAAATCATAACAATCTTCTTTGTTTCTGGATGGTGTCCATGTGGAACGGACATGATCTGAAGAAATTTGAAATTGCTGGATTGAGTTCAAATTGCAACCAAAAATTAGCCGGATGCAAACCGTCTTTGCCAGAACCGTTTCAGAACCGTTCTATTTTTAGTACAAAATTCAGCAAAATACCCATGTCTCGACAATTACAGAACACAAAACAAACCAAGCCGTTTGCAGTGTGGTTCAGCAGAACGTTATATGATTGCGTTCTGACAGTTCTTGATCATTTCGAATATGGTGACAGTTTTCCAATGAATATCTTCCGTCAGCGTTTGACAGATTGGGTCGTTGTTTTGCCATGTGAGAGATACAAATCGAAACCAGAATCGTATAGTCGGAACAAATTTGGCGGGAAACGGCTGAATCTGGGAGCTTCCTACACAATATCTCATTGTTGTTTCCAAATGTTAATTAGAGTTTCAATATCCAGCCATGATTCACAGGATCTTGATCAGATTCTTGACAAATTTTATTTGGAATCGTGAATATGTGACCCCGGCTTTAAGCTTATGTATTCCAGAGGTAGAAAATCCCAGTGATTTGTGTGTTCTGTTGTATGGTTTAGTATTTTTGATAATTCCTGTTCGTCACTAGTCAACTTACTTTATATTCATCAAATAGCTAATCAAGTATACACCTAGAAATTGTCAAATTAAATACATTACTGTATATATATCAGAAGAAACCTTTTTCAAAACTCCAGACCTTTTTGATAACTTTTACATTAGCTTCTTCGTATTCAAGATATAGTGTTCATATTGTACCATTTAGTATAATGTGTTGATTGGTTTTCCTTTTTGAACGATTTGATAGGCGTTTTAAATGTTGTTGTAATTTTAGTGTTTTTTAAGATTAACTTCACGTGATTCTTTTTTTTTTTTTTTTTTTTTTTTTATCCTTTTAACATAAAGAGCTGTTGTGTGTATATATCCACAAAAAAACTCCCCCCCCCCCCCCCCCAAAAAAAAAAAAAAACCAACATGCAACATGGATATGTTTTCTTGAGATTTATTCGAAAAACACTTCTAAATTTTCATGTAAAATGACGTTGGTCATGATAACTATAAACACAATCCGTTCGACGATGGTCATGTCACCATTTGAATGGACATCAAGTTGGTTACTTATTCCACCATTTGACATCAAATTCTAAAACAGAATAATTCAGTCCTAGTATCCGGTAAAAGAGGAACGAAAGATACCAGAGGGACAGTCAAACTCATAGATCGAAAATAAAGTGACAATGCCATGGCTAAAACAGAAAAAAGACAAACAGACAAAAAATAATAAAAGTACAAAAGACACAACATAGAAAACTAAAGGCTAAGCAACACGAACCCCAAAACTCCGGAAGGTAAGTAGATTCTGCTCCATGTGTGTCACCCGTCGTGTTGCTCATGTTATTACAAACTCTGTAAATAATCTAATGTGGTAGGTTACATTCGTGAAAAGAGAACGGGATTTAGTAAGCGAAAAAATAAATATTAAAACAGAAAGCAAAACTATAATAAGAAATAAAACAAATACTTAACGAATAGTACATTATAATCTATTGTTACTGTATCAATTGTGTCCGTAGTTTCCAGTAGTTTTCATCAAAGTTTCAACACCAAAGTTCTTGAAAATGTTTGAATAAGTGATATAAATCTTACATGTTTATCAGTTGTTAATAAAATTTACAACAAAAAATGTAAATTAAACACGCCGGGTGATTGAAGTAGACTACAGGGTATATGTTGATAATTTCTCATTTGAATATTAGATTAAACAAAGCAAAGAATAATACGTCACTTTTGCTGCAATATACGCATAAACGTACCGATTATGAAACATTGTTTCATTAAAATTGACACATGTTATACTTAATATATATTAATATGTATTTAATTTACATTTGGCACTTGTCAATCGATGTTTATTTTCCATATTTATTGAAATTTGTGAATTTTATATTTTTTTTCTTTATTTACTAAAAATGATTTAATATTCATATACGGGAATTTCACAGTAAATTGTAATAAGCAGAAACAGGATGATAAATGACAACATAATGGTAAGCAGTTGTAGTCTTAAAGTATAGAGAATATTCGTTGTATAAATTACAGACTAGTCAACTTAGGAAAGTTGACAGATTATTAGCAAAGAAAAAAAATTCTTTCTTATGCACGGGTGATATATGTTGTTTATTCAATTGGCTGCTTTTGAAAATGTCCAAACCTAAAGTTTGAAACCAATAATACATTAACATAAACGTTACCAATTTTGCTGCACCAGATCTGCATTTAGACCATCAAAGTCTTTTCAGTCATGCTCGAGGAAGCTATAATACGACTAAATGGTACTTTAAACAAACGTCACAGCAAAATCAGGCGAAAATTCTTGTCATTACATCAAGTATCTGTAAAATGATCAGAAATGGAAATAAAAATCAAAAGTATGAATAGTGCTCTGTATTGGCTCATCTTACCACCTGCCTCTTTGCTTTTAAATTGAAACTTTTTTAATCGTTCAATCAAAATTACACTTTATAGATTTAAAGGAACCAATCTAATTAAAAACCGATTTCTCATCGCTCCTGTTTCTGATATGTCGCGTGGGAGATCTAACGAAACCGGTTTTGAGGTCACATATGAGTGAACTAAAAGTCATGAATTTATAAAGATATGCAAATGAGTTGACGACCTATTAATAAGCCAATCAAAAAAGTTTATGAATTATTGTGACTGACGATTTCGTCGTAAATAAAATGAGTTACATCCCTTTGCCTTACGTTAAACTTCCAAGATCGTGGAAGACTCAATTTCATTGGTTGAAACGACACACCTACGAGGTCACTCACATGTGACCTCAAAGCGGGTTTCGTTAGATCTCCCACGCGACATATCAGACACAGAAGCGGTGAGAGATCGGTTTTTAATTAGATTGTAAAGGAACCGAAGAATTTTTCGGGATTTTAATTACCTTAATCAAGAATGCTCAAACCTTGACATTAAAAAGCTAGTGCTGTCAAAATACGTGAAAACGTTAGGAACTACATGACCATAAGGAACATAAAAGGATAGCCAAACCAATCCAATGACAACTTTACTTGAGAAAGTTGGAGCCTTATAATTTTTTAAATGGTATTTTGTGTAGCTGGTTTGCTGTCTTGCTGGCGAATATCCAGAATATCGTTTATTCAAATTGCAAAATTAAGGTCTAATAAAATATATGCAAATGTAAACTAATTTACAAAACCACACAAATAAGCAGGGCACACAATAATTAAAGACGTGCTATACAGGGAAATTGACGTAGTGTGAAGTGTTAAACAGCGTAAATATTGTTATATATCTTTTTAAATCTTGAAACTTGTAACAATCATTATTTGCGGACTCAAATTTTTCTAAAGTAATATAATGTTGAAATAAAATGATTATGATGAGATAATAAATTAAAAGTCAGTGACAGCTTTTTATTTAATATCATATTCAATGACTTAATAGCGAAAATATATTGCATTTTATCTGTTGATATGATAAAAAGAAACCCGGTTCAATTGTTACCATAAAGAGAATGTTGTTTTAAATATGTTTTGTATTCTAAATATCTCAGTAGATTTTGATAATGAATATTGTTATATAGACATGTAAAATTTGTTTAAAACCAATATTTTCAGAGTAAGTGGCAAACACATTTCATCATATTCTATAAGTTATTTGTTATTACATGTATTTATGGGTAGGTTGTACTGTAATAATACCGTGTTTATATTTCTGATACAACAATTATTCTCATTACCGTAGGCGGACTTCCGGGCGGACATATTTGAAGTGACGGTTGCGAAATCGAAAATATTGTACCGGGATACAACATCGAGAAAAAAAAATCGCTTTACTCATGTCATCAATTTCTATATATGAATATAAAGTTTTCGAGCAATGAAACTTTAGCTTCATAATAACAGTAATTGTCAAATTAAACTTTTGCTTCCTCGTGTTAATGATAGGATAAGTTGTCGCAATAAAGTATCCTTTTCTCGCTCTAAGTAATAACACGGTATTTAGTCTGATCTATTTTAAGCATTCTAACAACGTTTGCGTAAAATGCCGTAATCTATTATTAATGGTCGGAATAAAGGACTGATTTTTGTTATCAAACAGTCAGCTATGTTTCCTAATGTGAAACCACTGATAAGGAAATTATTCTCCCATATCTAAGCAGTAAAACGATCCCAAAACGATAATAAAATGGCTTCTACTGGGAAAAAATGTATTGGTTATCTCGCCAGAATGAGTTTACCGTTTCGTGACGTCATAATGAGGATTTCATATCATAAAGACCCTAATGCGTTAATTTACTGTTGTTTGTTGGTAATAAAGAACTGTGTTCTGTTTAGCTGAGATGTTAATGAGAAAACTAACTCAGTCGTATAAATAAATAAGAGATATAGGAATGGAAATCTTTCTTTTCCCGCCTAATCTGTCTGCATCGCAGCCATCGCCGTCATTAATACACACATTGTACTTCCTCAGTCTAGTTCACCTATAGATATCAATATTCACGGTAAATTAGTTTCACATTCTGTTACTTTTTTCATGTTCTCTTATAATTGATATGTAAATCAATAGAGAACGAACTTTTTTGACCTTGCACAAATTTGTTACACGAGTATGTGCCTGCCCAAAGTCGGGGACTTAGACATTCTTTTTTGTTGTTAGTTTCCCTGTTGCTTTGTGATCTTTTAAAGATCGCGGCGGGTGACAGTTTTTTGTAAGTCACTGTTGAATTTATCAAAGATTTTTCTCGATGTTATGCTATAAATAGGGTACTGCTGAAGACCATAGTTTGGACCTTTTTTATATCTTGTTTGGTTATATTGTATTGCTGTCTCATTGGTGTATATATGTCGTGTACAAGTTGCGATTTTGTACAGGTTATAACATGTACACAAGATTTATAAATGTCATAATTTGTACAATGCAAAAAAAACAAGTTATAACATGTACAAAAGTACCTCGTACATGGTATAACATGTATAAAATATTGCTTAAAAATGGGTTTAACTTGTACAAAATTGGTAAATAAAACTATGTTTCTTTTCACCTCAATAAAAATATATAACAAAAATACTTTGCAAACGTATTTTTCTTTAGAGCACAGTGCTCACAGAGTTTCAGAAACAATTATATTGCTGGACGCCGCCTTTTCATGTCATTGTATGTTAAATGGAATCTACCATGGCCTAGCCTAGATCAGTGTGACTCTGTTTAATAATACTTCATGACCACAACAAGGATAATTGGTTTCACTGAAAATTTTAAAAACAATGCCTTAATATATTTGAATTATACACCTCCCCCTCTTTTTGTAACATGCAAAACTGAAAGCAAGGTCTCCCATGTATACTCTATATAAAATATTTGTCAATATCTCATGCTGCTTCAGAAGGGTTATTTCTTTGCCAGTAGATTTAGTTGCATCGTTTGCCTGCCTAAATACTCCTTATCCAAATTTTGATCCTCTCCTTTGAAAACAGGAAATTGTTTGCAGATGAATTGTTCCCTCGACATATAGAGGATTGCATTGTAAAATATTTTCTGGCTATCCACTTCCATAATAGAAACACATTTTCATTTTCAAATTTTGTAAAGTTAAACCTATTTTAAGCATTTTTTTTTTCATTTTATAACATGTACGAGGTACTTTTGTAGATTTAGGAAGATGTGGTGTGAGTCCCAATGAGACAACTCTCCATCCAAATAACAATTTATAAAAGAGGTGCTTTTGTACATGTTATAACTTGTACTTTTACCTTGTACAAATTATTACGCACAATTTTTTTTACATGTTATAACCTGTAGAAAATCGCAACTTTTACCTATCTGGAACAATCGTAACCAAGGAAATATTTGAGGTCGTGAGCGCAACACGTGTTACTGAACAACCGTCACAAAGTATAGTTACATTCAAGCCAATGAGCGCAACCCGTGTTACTTGAACAACCATCACAAAGTATAGTAACATTCAAGCCAATGAGCGCAACCCGTGTTACTTGAACAACCGTCACAAAGAATAGTTACATTCAAGCCAATGAGCGCAACACATGTTACTTGAACAACCGTCCCAAAATATAGTTACATTCAAGCCAATGAGCGCAACCCATGTTACTTGAACAACCGTCACAAAGTATAATAACATTCAAGCCATTGAGCGCAATTCGTGTTACATGAACAACCGTCACAAAGTATAGGTACATTCAAGCCAATGAACGCAACCCGTGTTACTTGAACAACCGTCACAAAGTATAGTTACATACAAGCCAATGAGCGCAACCCGTGTTACTTGAACAACCGTCACAAAGTATAGTTACATACAACCAATGTGCGCAACCCGTGTTACTTGAACAACCGTCACAAAGAATAGTTACATACAAGCCAATGAGCGCAACCCGACTTACTTGAACAACAGTCACAAAGTATAGTTACATTCAAGCCAATGAGCGCAACCCGTGTTACTTGAACAACCGTAAAAAAAATTAGTTACATTCAAGCCAATGAGCGCAACCCGTGTTACTTGAACAACCGTCACAAAGTATAGTAACATTCAAGCCAATGAGTGCAACCCGTGTTACTTGAAAAACTGTCACAAAGTGTAGTTACATTCAAGCCATTGAGCGCAACCCCTGTTACTTGAACAACCGTCACAAAGTATAGTTACATTCAAGCCATTGAGCGCAACTCGTGTTACTTGAATAACCGTCACAAAGTATAGTTACATTCACGCCAATGAGCGCAACCCGTGTTACTTGAACAACCGTCACAAAGTATAGTTACATTCACGCCATTTAGCGCAACCCGTGTTATTTGAACAACTGTCACAAAGTATAGTAACATTCACGCCATTGAGCGCAACCCCTGTTACTTGAACAACCTTCAGCGAGTATACATTTAGGCCGTGAGAAGGACATGTGTTTCTTGAACCTTTACCAAGCATACATACCAGGCTAAAATACCGAAAGTATATAACGTTCCATGCAAACTTAAATGCGTAAACATTTGCATAAACTATATTTTGATTACTTCGTTGAAATTTAGAAAAAAATAATGGGCAACAAGACAAAACCCGAAAGAATTGACGTCAGAAATCATCACCTCAATAAAATCATCATATGAAAAAACAACAATGTTCTAGTGAAAATAATTGAATTAGTTAAAAAAAAAAAAATCTTTTAATAAAACTGCTAAGGGAGGCTGGACTTTTATATTTTGATCTTACATTTTGAAAGAAAACACTTATAGTATGTTGTTAATAGTACGAAACATTAATAATGTTTTTGTATAGCTTCTAACATTTGCTTGAAGTGTTTACATGTTTTCTGAAAAATCAAAAAATTAATAACATTTTATTTCAAGCATTATATATATTTTTCACTTTATTGAAATTGTTAGTTGCATGTAAGCATGTTGCGTTATGATTCTAATCATAATTTGGTTTTAAAAAATCATAGATGAATAATAAGAAAAGTACATTATAAATTATCTAATATAAATTTCAGGATATATGGTATAATTGCCAATTAGACAACTATTCAACAGAGTCCAAATGAAGTCAGCTTAATCATTGTATGACCTTCGAAAATTAGCATAATTCGTACTGTATAGTCCGAAACGCTCCGACATAAAAAAAAATGTGAAACAATTAAACAAACCAATCGAAATCATAGAAATAATTGCAGGCGGCAACTAACAACGACAACCAATTTTAGTTGGTTTTTTTTGTCAGTTTTTTTTTTTTTTTTATATATATAATTATTTGTATTATAAAAATCACAATAAATACTTTCCTCATCTCCATACAGATAGGGCTATACAGTACAGGTAACATACTTTACACAATTTTACAATGGCATGTTTTCCGAAATAGAATTCGATAATACAATAACCTATATTATTACGGAAGCCTTTTAGGGCCATGCTAGTCTACTTTTTACAATTTGATATACATGATAGAACAAATTATAAATTTGATATAAAAAAATATAAATTTGATATTATAGGGTTATTGCATGAATATTGGGGAATATTGTCCCGAGTAGAATTTTATATTGCACGAGCTTGCGAGGTACAATATTTCCCAATATTCATGCAATAACCCTTTTATTGTATAACAATATAATATTTGAAAGTAAAAATTGGTTTAAACTAAGATTTTATATTTGATGACGTCATGAATTTTGAAGATTTATTGCACTAGTGCAATATTAGAATTTATTGCACACTAACATTTGGTTACTTTCTGTGGGAAATATTATATTGCTATGCAATAAAACAAATTATAAATTTGATATAACAAATAATATCGAATCAATCGAAAATCTGTTATATCAAATTTATATTATTTGTTATATCAAATTAATAATTTGTTATATCAAATCAATAATTTGTTATATCAAATTAATAATTTGTTATATCAAATTAATAATTTGTTATAACAAATTGTAAAAAGTAGACTAGCATGGCCCTAAAAGGTTTCCGTAATTATCAAACAAGTATGCTTGTACTATGAACATTTTATTTATAATGTATGTGATATTCAGAGCATGAAAAATTAATCAAACGATTCATAGGAGTTGAACATCGCTCATCTTTAAGATATGAGCTTTTGCATATAATAAATTTGATACGGTAGTCATGTAAAAATCTGCTTTCGTGGTCATGTATCATAACTCATATGACGTTAAGTTTACATGGGGAAAATCAATTCATAAATCATTCTATTCAATCATTCGCAGTTTTAGAGGTTGGCATATTGTAAAGATAAAATTATGTGCATACCGTAAAGGACCGTATATTGTCATCTTGTTAGTTGATCTCAATTGAATCGTAAGCTAGGTTACTATCCCATTGAAGTACAGTCTGTACCTTCCCTTTATTCGTATTTGGTTAAGATTTAAAATCTCATTTGTCGTAATTTGATTCTTAAAAAAATCAAGGCAGGTATTTCTAACTTGCAAATTATTTAAGGAATAACTGTAATATTTTTTCTGTCTATGAAGAAACAACATAAAAAATTTGGTGCACACTGAATAACGCGAGTAGCGGGTTATTTAACAGTGTGCACCACATTAATAGACAGAAAAAATGAAATAGTCCTTTCTTATAATTCAATTCTAAATTCCATTTTAAACCGTAGAAAACCATGAAAAAACGTTGATGACGTCACGGTCACATGACTAAATTATGTATATGGGCTGATAACAAAATAACGTCAGCTAATCAGAAGACGTGTTACATCCAAAATTAAATTATTTTAAAATACTTTTTGAACAGCATATGCTATCTACATCTATATCTTCGATACCTTTGGTCCTTTATGATTTTATCAGCTCATCAATATTTGGTAGATTTGTATATATTTTAGCCTAGTAGATATTATTTGTAAAAATAAGCACCTGATGCAGTAAAATTGGTACATTTAATATTGTTACTACATGTACAGTACATGTGTAAAAAAAAGTAAAATTACAAAAAACTCCGATGAAACTTCAAAACGGAAAGTCCATAATAAAATGGCAAAATCAAAGGCTCAAACACATCAAACGAATGAGTAACAACTGTCATATTCCTGACTATGTACATTGAATGTAATAAATGGTGGATTCAACCTAGTTAAAAGTACATGTATACAACATTTTTATTATTTAACCTCGTAAGTAAATTTCCCTGTATCTAGGTTGCATATATCATCTGGTGACCGTTTTACTTACACAAGCATAGTATCATCAAAGGGGATACATATATTTACTATTTAGACTATGACAAATAAATCAAATGACGAGCTAATCTTCATCATTTTCATAGCATTTATTAAATGGTCACTGTCAGTTTTATTGATGGCTAAAAGTTATTTATAGCTTTCCGCTGTACATCCTAATGTATCATGATACTTGAAATCTATTGCTTTGTTAGAATCATAATCTGGTATCGGAATATACAACAAATAAACATGGCTTTTAACCATTTTATATGTATATATGCTCTTGCTTAGAATATTTCTGACTGGCGTCAACATACTAATATGTATTAGTGTACATGTTTCAAATATTGAGTGATATATAATTACACCAATAACACACACACAATTAACAACACGACAGACGCTACTTCATATTTTTTTTTATAAAAACTCTTATTTTGAAACTAGAAATAGAAACATAAACGTTAAATTTTGCTGTTTTCAGTAAAAAAAAATCTCTCAAATAACTGATTTGAAAGATATCGTGTGGATGCAGATGAAACAACAAGCTACTTAAATACTACAAATTTAACTATAAAAAGAAATGAACCAAAATAAAATTATTTACTCCTGTGCGTACTGTCGAATTGCAGGAAAATCTTTTACAATGACTAAAAAAACACGGAACTGTTGATGAATTATCCACAATGTGCATTTGCTAATCCCTTTTCTTCCTTCCTTTCAAAAATATATTTTGACTCAGTTAATGTATGTGAAGTCTGATATCAGTCTTCGTTTGATAAAAAAAATGCAAGAGAGAGAAGGTAAAATTTACACTTGCTACTTACTAACATATTATTATACTTATTCCATTTAACAACAAAATGTTACAAATAACCATTTAGACACCATGCACACCTAAAATGAATTAATTTCACGCAATGGATGGAAATGAACACATAGAACTATATGAAAAATGTACAATCACATACAAACCGAACTCCGAGGAAAATTTAAAACGGAAAGTCCCTTATCAATTGGCAAAATCAAAAGCTCAAACACACCAAACCAATGGATAACAACTGTTGTTTTCAGTGGGACGATACGTATACATGTAACATATTTTAGTCAGTTACAAGAATATTATCCTCTAAAAATGCATACAAAAAATGGACACTTACAGAAAAGCCAAACTATCAAAAGCAGCAAATCGTAAAACACCTATTTCTAAATTATCTAAGATGAAAATAAAATTTACTAATTGAACATCTACGCGTAGACCCATAATTTTCCATTTCTGTTAATTACACTTTAAATAACAACTAATAAACCATAATTTGTTACGGTGTGTCAAATTTGCTTCAGTTTAAATAAGCCTGTCATTTTTTTTTCTCGTTCGAATTGTAATTTTCCCCAATGTCGATGCCTTTTATAGATTACGATGCGGTATCTGTTTTGATATTGTTGAAGGCCATCCGGTGACACGGCGTTACTTACATCTACATCCTTTAGACTCTGGTGAATAATTGCCTCTGTTACAATTATACCAATCATATGATTTTCATTGGAAAACTTCTTTAAATTAAAACAAAATATAACAAGAATGCTTGAAAGGAAATTATGTGTCAGTGCATTTATCAAATATTTTTTGTAAAAAATATGTAAAATCATATATGCAAGTAAATTTTAATTAATGAGGGAAGATCAACGATCTATGGTTCTAATGAAAATATTCCTCCATCCGGTGGAACACATCAAAGACGGTACTGACAAACGGACAAAGAACAAAAGGAAACATTAAACACGAAGTATATAAATAAAAGCTTTTTATTATCTAAACAACACGGTAGTTATATAATTACTCACGTAATAGATAAAAAAAATATCACAAAAATAATTAGGATGCTTGCACGACTTATTAGAAGCAATCAATACTATAAAAATGTAACATTGTAGAAAATTTAGAAATGAAATTTATGTATTTTCTCTTTCTGTCCTTACTAAGATTGTATAAAGAAGATGTGGTATGATTGCCAATGAGACAACTATCCACAAAAGACCAAAATGACACAGACATTATCAACTATAGGTCACCATACGGCCTTCAACAATGAGCAAAGCCCATACCGCATAGTCAGCTATAAAAGGCCCCGATAAGACAATGTAAAACAATTCAAACGAGAAAACTAACGGCCTTATTTATGTAAAAAAAAAAGAAACGAAAAAAAAATATGTAACACATATACAAACGACAACCACTGAATTTACAGGCTCCTGACTTGGGACAGGCACATACATAAATAATGTGGCGGGGTTAAACATGTTAGCGGGATCCCAACCCTCCCCCTAACCTGGGACAGTGGTATAACATTATCTTCTTACTGTTGTTCCTATAAGGACATTGTATAATTATGCAAAAGTGCTTTTAAAATTGATTACGAATGTTCTGGTTCCAGTCACATACTTTGAAAGTTTGAAGTTAAGCAATCATCCTGGGAAAAGGCTTACTAGTTTTGTGTATCGTATTGATCAGATGATATCTACAGTTTGATGTTATATTGTTCTGTTCCATCACTGTCCGAGGTTTGCAGTAGGGTTGAACACCCCCATAATATGTTTTAATCCGACATATTCTCCCTGTTACTGTTTCATGTCAGGTGCCTGTAGTTTAGTTGATGTTGTGTGCTGCTGTCTGCTATATTTGTTTTTCGTATAATGCTTTGTAATTGATCAGATCGTTGGTGTTTTTTTCCCGTTTAATTCATTATTCATATCGTGTCATGTCAGGACATATACGGTTTCTGTTTTTGCTCATTGTTGTATGAATGCCGATTTCCTAGAAAACGGATTAAAAAAGTTTCAACAAATTGAGATATTGTTGTAGCATGACGTCTCTTGTGTAAATCTATAATATTAACAAACAAGTAAAATATTTTAGACAATCTGACCAGCCGTTCTAATGAAAAACAAACCAAACAGACGAAGTGGTCAGCAGAATAAAGTCAATGATAATTGATACATGTCAGAGGAAAGACAATTTTGTCTGGACTGACGATTGAAGACGTTGTGGTTGTGACAGGCCATTATTAAGAACACTGGTTTACCTTTTAGTACAATATTGGAGACGTCCATTCTCTCATATCGTGTATGATAAGTGCATTTGATCGAACTTTGTTAAAAATCTAATTGGTATCATTTGGTGTGGCGTCCATTGTCTAACAGAGTTTAACATGACGTAAACATTTTTGGTTAGGGGCTAAATGAAGTACGTCTCCAGGTATTGGATTTTTTCACTGTGTTGAGGACTCATTGGTGGCCTTCTGCTGTTATTTACTCTTTGTTTGGGTTGTTGTCTCTTTGACACATTCCCCATCTCCATGTTCCATTTTATATTTATTAGGTTTAAGATGTTGTTCCTATCTTAGGTAATAATGTGCCAACAAATAATAAACAGAGAAAAATTAGTATAGAATAAAAAATAGAGAACTCGGGGTGCTGAAATATGAAGAACAGAAACTTTTTGAGAAAAAAAGAATAGAGAATACAGCCTTCAAACTTAAAAATACAGAAATGAAAACGCCCATCCCCGTCCATAACTTTAATTATACATTATGTTTGATTACTGAATGCATCTGATATTAAAGAAATCTGCACAAAAAAAGTTATTTGCTATTTTCAATAACAAATAAGCACTTTAGAGATGTCTGCGCAAAGTATTATCAGAGTTGTTGATTATCAGAGTGAAGTAAACATTCTACATGTAACATTCTCTAATACTATTTTTATTGATATGTATTGGTATATGATTGTTTATGGAATTTCCGGAAGGTATTTTTTCCTCATCATTAGACATATACATATCAGTATTGCCTCTGAAATATCGAACTTGTTTCATGTTATTGTTCTCTTGTGTTACTATTTAGCAAAATAGAATGTGTTCTCATGGATTATGTTCAATCAAACGAGAATAAGTAAAACACAACTATGTTTGAAGGTGGAAATACATATTTTGTCAAAATTCCATTTTGTAAAAAAGTGAGAAAAAAAAACAAAAATATTGAACTACAAGGAAAGTTTGGTTTTGGTTTAAAGTTGAGTATGACAATAAATTGGTCTGTAAAACACCGTGTTGGGTAAACTTGTTTAAAGCCCAACCTGGACAAAGTGGTGCAAATGACAGACAATATTCAGCACAACTTCATGTAAAAAGTAAGATAACAAAAATATCAAACTCAAGGAAAATTCAAATCGGGAAGTCATAACCAAAGCTCAAAAATATCAACGAATGGGAAACAACTGTCATTTTTTTGACTAAATATATATATAAGAACCGTATAGAAAACATTTTTTTAACGTTACAATTTGTTTTTTGCATATTTACTGTAACAACTTACTAAGTTTACAGCTTATAACTATGTATCCCTCATGGTCCGCGTAACACTTATCAGTCCCCGAGAGTATCATAAGCTCAGTAGTCAGTATTTCGGTACTGACATGTTTCATCAAACTTTACTATAATTGTCTGTTAATAAATTTATAAATTATTAAGAAACTAAGGTTTCAACTCCCTCAGGCAAAGTTGGCTGTAGATCAATTTGGCTATTCATTTTAGGTAATTTTGACATATAGCTCTTCAACGGTTTCGGTACTTATGCAACTTCAGATGTAAAATTTTTGGCTTTGAGCGTTCCTGATGAAGGTAAATCAAGAAAAGCGCTTCGAACACAAGAAACTATTAAACGTGCTGTTTTCATTTTTTTTTATCAACTCAAAACTTAAAAATGTTTTCAAACTTTAAATTTTTGGAACCCTGGTCAAAGTTTCAAGATATCAAAATTCCAAATTTTCCAAAACCCTTGAAATTTTGAAACTACCACCAAACAATTGAAACCTCCACATTACAAACATCGTTTCTAAATTAGACAGTTCAGATATCTGATCAAACCTCAAAGGTACGAAGCCCATAACACATTTTGCCCTCTGAAAGTCTGACTCCTTCATACTTTGATCAACACATCAAAAAAAAAAAAAAAAAAACGGGCGAAAAAAGAGAGCCAGCAGTGAGGCAAACATAGAACGTAAAAAAAAAATAAAGCAAGTTTCAAACTGAATTTAAAGGTTTAGTATTATTCGGCACTGTATCCAATGTATACTTCAAAATGATTAATACTAGTTTTTTATATTGTTTTAATATTGTGTATTAAAAAATACTAGCCGAATGCCTACATGTTAATAAGGAAAGAGATGCAAGCAGGAATACATCATTTTGAATCATATACTAAACAAAAACCACTTCTGATTGTAGTATTTCTATAGTTATCAAATAGTGAGTACGTCATGTAGCACGTAATCGATAAGACAGCGCATGTAAATTTTACATGCTTCTTTTATTGTTTAGAAATTAGTATAAGTTTTTTTTACAGAAACCATCAAATCATTTTTAATAATTGAAAATTTGTCAATAATTAAGATCATGATAACCATACTTCAGACGAAGAAAACTAAAACAAATGTTTTAAATAATCTATTATAGATGATCAACGCAACGTTATTTAATATATAGATACAGAACAAACAAATTAATGTCAGTCGTAAATAAAAGATGATTCCATATGATAATCATCATCCTCATGAACAGTTATTTAATATTAAAAATCATGCTACAATACGTCTCAAAGGCAGACCATTCGACTCTTTTTGGAGTGCTTGAATTTAAGTGCAGTGGCACCTAGTTAATGCAAAAGTAGGGACTTCAAGTTATCATTTCATCACAGAACACAGCCTGGGTACATCTACAACAGGTATTTTTCTTTCTTTTAAAGCAGTTCTGTTACAAGTTCTATGTGCTGTCAATCATTGTTTTGAGAACTACATTTAGAATTTCAGTTGTCTGAAATTAACAGCCCAAACACCAATACCGTTCAGACAAGAAAGTTTCTGCTTTTTTTTTTTTTTATCAACAATTGATCATAGTTTAGAAGCAACAGTTGCAAAGCTGTATGACATAAAATTCTTTATGAATGGTTTGGTTTTTTTTCAATTTTTATTCCTTTAAATTTCACACGTGCACTGATTAAATGATTGGAATTTACTCTATATATACTGGGCAGATAATTTTGGACGCTATGCAGAATTTGTCAACTGACTTTTATAGTTTGTTATTGTGTTGTACCACATACTACTGATACTTCAGATATCGGTCAGTGATCTTCAGTTATATAGTGCATGTTATCATGATTCAGATGTCGGTCAGTGATCTTCAGTTATATAATGCATGTTATCATGATTCAGATGTCGGTCAGTGATCTTCAGTTATATAATGCATGTTATCATGATTCAGATGTCGGTCAGTGATCTTCAGTTATATATTGCATGTTATCATGATTCAGATATCGGTCAGTGATCTTCAGTTATATAGTGCATGTTATCATGATTCAGATATCGGTCAGTGATCTTCAGTTATATAATGCATGTTATCATGATTCAGATATCGGTCAGTGATCTTCAGTTATATATTGCATGTTATCATGATTCAGATATCGGTCAGTGATCTTCAGTTATATAGTGCATGTTATCATGATTCAGATGTCGGTCATTGATCTTCAGTTATATAGTGCATGTTATCATGATTCAGATATCGGTCATTGATCTTCAGTTATATAGTGCATGTTATCATGATTCAGATATCGGTCAGTGATCTTCAGTTATATATTGCATGTTATCATGATTCAGATGTCGGTCATTGATCTTCAGTTATATAGTGCATGTTATCATGATTCAGATGTCGGTCAGTGATCTTCAGTTATATAATGCATGTTATCATGATTCAGATATCGGTCATTGATCTTCAGTTATATAATGCATGTTATCATGATTCAGATATCGGTCAGTGATCTTCAGTTATATATTGCATGTTATCATGATTCAGATATCGGTCAGTGATCTTCAGTTATATATTGCATGTTATCATGATTCAGATGTCGGTCATTGATCTTCAGTTATATAATGCATGTTATCATGATTCAGATATCGGTCAGTGATCTTCAGTTATATAGTGCATGTTATCATGATTCAGATATCTGTCAGTGATCTTCAGTTATATAATGCATGTTATCATGATTCAGATATCGGTCATTGATCTTTAGTTATATAGTGCATGTTATCATGATTCAGATATCTGTCAGTGATCTTCAGTTATATAGTGCATGTTATCATGATTCAGATATCGGTCAATGATCTTCAGTTATATAGTGCATGTTATCATGATTCAGATGTCGGTCAGTGATCTTCAGTTATATAGTGCATGTTATCATGATTCAGATATCGGTCAGTGATCTTCAGTTATATAGTGCATGTTATCATGATTCAGATATCGGTCAGTGATCTTCAGTTATATAATGCATGTTATCATGATTCAGCGGTCAATGATCTTCAGTTATATATTGCATGTTATCATGATTCAGATATCGGTCAGTGATCTTCAGTTATATAATGCATGTTATCATGATTCAGATATCGGTCAATGATCTTCAGTTATATATTGCATGTTATCATGATTCAGATATCGGTCAATGATCTTCAGTGATATAGTGCATGTTATCATGATTCAGATATCGGTCAGTGATCTTCAGTTATATAGTGCATGTTATCATGATTCAGATATCGGTCAGTGATCTTCAGTTATATAATGCATGTTATCATGATTCAGATATCGGTCAATGATCTTCAGTTATATATTGCATGTTATCATGATTCAGATATCGGTCAGTGATCTTCAGTGATATAGTGCATGTTATCATGATTCAGATATCTGTCATTGATCTTCAGTTATATAGTGCATGTTATCATGATTCAGATATCGGTCAGTGATCTTCAGTTATATAGTGCATGTTATCATGATTCAGATATCGGTCAGTGATCTTCAGTTATATAGTGCATGTTATCATGATTCAGATATCGGTCAGTGATCTTCAGTTATATAGTGCATGTTATCATGATTCAGATATCGGTCAGTGATCTTCAGTTCAGTGGAATTCATCGTGGTTATATAAGACATAAAATTATTTCAACTAATAATAAAACCTGTTTTAAATTGTAGTTAATATATTCTGATATAAAACACAAATTAAGATAAAGATTTAATGCACACGTAGCAGGACTTCATTCAGTTATAGTTCGTATAAGCTTGATATGTTTGTTCTATAGAGTAATTTCTGTGACACCTGTCTTTTTCATGTGTTTACTCCTTATCCGAAACCTGTCAAGCTGGGACCAAAGAGTTGCTGCTGGTTTTATTTTCATATTTGTGTAATAACATTAATCATTTGATTATACATATCTGACAAATATTTATTGTTTTAATAATTATTTTGAATTTGTTTGAAAATCCCAAAATATAGTCTTTGCAAGCACGTGTCTTACTGTAAACAGTAAAAACTAGCCGCTACGATATATATCTTTATCTTTATACTGCAACTAGTTGTGTTTATTTCCTAAATATAGTAACATGGCTATATTTTGTATAATGTCAATTACATCATGGAACACTTTCTCCACAGTCAAGGGTCCATTAAGGAAAGAAAATAATTTTGACATTTGTGTTATGATTTGAAACGCTATCAATGGATTAATTCAAAGGCTTGATAGTATAAAAACAGTTTAAGGTCAATGTCATAAAAATATAAACTTTTTTGTACTCAGCGCAAAACTGTAGAACCTCATCCATCCCCAGTTTCTCAGCCTCATACAAAAAGTTTATATTTTCCAGACATTGACCTAATATTGTATATTTATTCTGTCAAACCTTTGCAATTACAATGGTATACAGACATTACATGACATAAATAAAACAGACATAAATACATGAATACACTGAGCAAAATAATAATGTACACTATTTACAATTATACTGATAGCCAATAGTGCTGAAATTGGCGTTAATAGATATAGGAAGAAGTGGTGTGAGTGCCAATGAGACAACTCTCCATCCAATAGATATAGGAAGATGTGGTGTGAGTGCCAATGAGACAACTCTCCATCCAATAGATATAGGAAGATGTGGTGTGTGTGCCAATGAGACAACTCTCCATCCAATAGATATAGGAAGATGTGGTGTGAGTGCCAATGAGACAACTCTCCATCCAAATAACAATTTATAAAAGTCAACCATTATAGGTCAATGTACGGCCTTCAACACGGAGCCTTGGCTGACACCGAACAACAAGCTATAAAGGGCCCCAAAATTACTAGTGTAAAACCATTCAAACGGGAAAACCAACGGTCTAATCTATCTAAAAAACGAGAAACGAGAAACACGTATAAATTACATAAATAAACGACAACTACTGTACATCAGATTCCTGACTTAGAATAGGTGTTAAACATCTTTTAATCATCTATCAATTTTTTAGCACACAAACATATCAAAGGTTGTAGAAAAGTTCTGAACTGTCTAAACGATTAAATGACAAATCATACTTTTTTTTAAACAAAATTGATAATGTCATGGAATTAGTTTTTAATAGTGTTTAGTATTGTTGTTGTTTGTTTGTTTGTTTGTCTTCTTTTTGTGTGTGTGTGTGTTTTTTTTTGTTGCCTTTTTACGTTTTACCCTATCTAATCGATGTCGCTGCTGAATATTTCCAAATCTATATCTGATTTGCATAGTTTCAATTTATAGTATTTCTAACATTCATGTCATATCTGTTTATACTTTTTAAATGACTTCAATAAACTTGCAGAACAACTTCTAGGTGTTATATTGATGAAACGACAGTGAATATCAGTTTTAGATTTGTATTTAAATTCTTTAAAGATGTGACTGCCGATCAGTAAGATTTAAAGATATATTTTTAAAGACAAACACAGTGACTGTGGTTTTATAATGTTTTATCGTGCTCGGATCAGCGGAGTAATTAAAGCAAATCTCTGCGTATAGTATGTCTGCATTTTTCTATCTTGATGACTGTCAGTGTGTGATTTTATATGAGTATTTAATTACCATCAAATAATATTTGAAGGTCAGCTAGTGTGCAATTTCCTCCTTATTCTCTGATAATATTACATGCAATGAATAATTGGTCTTCTTGTTTATGTATATCGTCCTCATTTATCATTGAAAATATTGATGTTTTTCTAGTAGGACATTGCACTGTGCATCGATATTTACAAAAAAGTATATTAAATCTGATCATGCTTATAATGCATGTGGTGAAGACAGCAAATAATGATGATTTGCGCCCACGCTAACTGGTTTGACACCTCCACATGCTATGCATATGACAAGAAAGCTTTCAAATTCTTCTGTTGTTCGTTCTTGCTTGTCTTGGTTTGAATATCATTCTATGTATTATACTATATCGGAACAGTAAGGAATAAACTCATCATTGACACTAGGATCAAAATTTTGTACAAGTTTCGTCTACAAAAGACTCATTAGTGACGCTCGAATTAAAATATTAAAAGAGGCTTCATAAAGTACAAAGTTGAAGAGCAGTGAAAACCAGAAGAGATTGTAAAAAAAAACCTGATTAACGCGCTGTTCGCACGATGCAGATTATGGCGCCCGTTTTAGATCTGACAGCGATAAGTCCCCATCGGAAAAGTAAAAAAATCGGATCACTATCTTCAATGATGTGGAATGTCCTATCATTGTCTGAACACAGTCGAATACGTTTGTAACAGAAATGTTCTGGAGAGGTCGCTCAAGCAACACTGATAGTTAGGTGCGTCGCGTAACATTTGGGAAACACAGCCGACTTTGTCTATAGTCGGATTACAATCGTGACTATGTGGTTATAGATTCTGCTGCATCGGATCAAAATCATAACAATCTTCTTTGTTTCTGGATGGTGTCCATGTGGAACGGACATGATCTGAAGAAATTTGAAATTGCTGGATTGAGTTCAAATTGCAACCAAAAATTAGCCGGATGCAAACCGTCTTTGCCTGAACCGTTTCAGAACCGTTCTATTTTTAGTACAAAATTCAGCAAAATACCCATGTCTCGACAATTACAGAACACAAAACAAACCAAGCCGTTTGAAGTGTGGTTCAGCAGAACGTTATATGATTGCGTTCTGACAGTTCTTGATCATTTCGAATATGGTGACAGTTTTCCAATGAATATCTTCCGTCAGCGTTTGACAGATTGGGTCGTTGTTTTACCATGTGAAAGATACAAATCGAAACCAGAATCGTATAATCGGAACAAATTTGGCAGGAAACAGCTGAATCTGGGAGCTTCCTACACAATATCTCATTGTTGTCGTGGCTAAATAAATGTGTTTCCAAATGTTAATTAGAGTTTCAATATCCAGCCATGATTCACAGGATCTTGATCAGATTCTTTACAAATTTTATTTGGAATCGTGAATATGTGACCCCGGCTTTAAGCTTATGTATTCATAAGTAAAAAATCCCAGTGATTTGTGTGTTCTGTTGTATGGTTAAGAATTTTTGATAATTCCTGTTCGTCGCTAGTCAACTAACTTTATAACCATCAAATAGCTAATCAATTATACACCTGGAAATTGTCAAATTAAATACATTACTGTATATATATCAGAAGAAACCTTTTTCAAAACTCCAGACCTTTTTGATAACTTTTACATTAGCTTCTTCGTATTCAAGATATAGTGTTCATATTGTACCATTTAGTATAATGTGTTGATTGGTTTTCCTTTTTGAACGATTTGATAGGCGTTTTAAATGTTGTTGTAATTTTAGTGTTTTTTAAGATTAACTTCACGTGATTCTTTTTTTTTTTTTTTTTTTTTTTTTATCCTTTTAACACAAAGAGCTGTAGTGTGTATATATCCACAAAAACTCCCCCCCCCCAAAAAAAAACCAACATGCAACATGGATATGTTTTCTTGAGATTTATTCGAAAAACACTTCTAAATTTTCATGTAAAATTACGTTGGTCATGATAACTATAAACACAATCCGTTCGACGATGGTCATGTCACCATTTGAATGGACATCAAGTTGGTTACTTATTCCACCATTTGACATCAAATTCTAAAACAAAATAATTCAGTCCTAGTATCCGGTAAAAGAGGAACGAAAGATACCAGAGGGACAGTCAAACTCATAGATCGAAAATAAAGTGACAATGCCATGGCTAAAACAGAAAAAAGACAAACAGACAAAAAATAATAAAAGTACAAAAGACACAACATAGAAAACTAAAGGCTAAGCAACACGAACCCCAAAACTCCGGAAGGTAAGTATATTCTGCTCCATGTGTGTCACCCGTCGTGTTGCTCATGTTATTACAAACTCTGTAAATAATCTAATGTGGTAGGTTACATTCGTGAAAAGAGAACGGGATTTAGTAAGCGAAAAAATAAATATTAAAACAGAAAGCAAAACTATAATAAGAAATAAAACAAATACTTAACGAATAGTACATTATAATCTATTGTTACTGTATCAATTGTGTCCGTAGTTTCCAGTAGTTTTCATCAAAGTTTCAACACCAAAGTTCTTGAAAATGTTTGAATAAGTGATATAAATCTTACATGTTTATCAGTTGTTAATAAAATTTACAACAAAAGATGTAAATTAAACACGCCGGGTGATTGAAGTAGACTACAGGGTATATGTTGATAATTTCTCATTTGAATATTAGATTAAACAAAGCAAAGAATAATACGTCACTTTTGCTGCAATATACGCATAAACGTACCGATTATGAAACATTGTTTTATTAAAATTGACACATGTTATACTTAATATATATTAATATGTATTTAGTTTACATTTGGCACTTGTCAATCGATGTTTATTTTCCATATTTATTGAAATTTGTGAATTTTATATTTTTTTTCTTTATTTACTAAAAATGATTTAATATTCATATACGGGAATTTCACAGTAAATTGTAATAAGCAGAAACATGATGATAAATGACAACATAATGGCAGTTATAGTCTTAAAGTATAGAGAATATTCGTTGTATAAATTACAGACTAGTCAACTTAGGAAAGTTGACAGATTATTAGCAAAGAAAAAAAATTCTTTCTTATGCACGGGTGATATATGTTGTTTATTCAATTGGCTGCTTTTGAAAATGTCCAAACCTAAAGTTTGAAACCAATAATACATTAACATAAACGTTACCAATTTTGCTGCACCAGATCTGCATTTAGACCATCAAAGTCTTTTCAGTCATGCTCGAGGAAGCTATAATACGACTAAATGGTACTTTAAACAAACGTCACAGCAAACTCAGGCAAAAATTCTTGTCATCACATCAAATATCTTTAAAATGATCAGAAATGGAAATAAAAATCAAAAGTATGAATAGTGCTCTTTATCTTACCTCCTATACATTTCCAGGAATACGATTGGTTAAAAGCGTCCGCGTGCAAACCGTGTATATTTGATATTAGGTTAGTAGGGAGGCGGGGCTTATCTCATACACGGTTAGTAGTGGAGTTACGTCCCTTTATATTCCATATTAGGTAAGAAGGGGGCGAGGCTTATTTCATACACGGTTAGCAATGGTGTTATGTCCCTTTATAAAAACAAAACGGTACTGAGAAAAAAGCTTAAAAGTTCCAACAGACGAAGAAATTGATGATTAAGATTGAAATAAATTCATAAAACACATTTAAACCTTACAAGTTGTTATTGTTAGCATCTGTTTTTGTAGGATCAATGGAAGTATTTTCTTAATGCTAACAGTATTGAATACTTGCTCATTTTGAGAATGACTAGTTTTAATTTCACACGCTAAGATAGTCGGTAAGATAAATTCGTTACATAGTGTGCTAGTGACGTAATACGGTATATATGGGGTCAGTAAATTCCATATGAGGATTCGAGCTTCGCTCTCACCCCATATGGAATTTACTGACCCCATATATACCGTATTAGGTCACTAGCACACTATGTAACTAATAGTATTGGTTCATCTTACCACCTGCCTCTTTGCTTTTAAATTGAAATTTTTTTAATCGTTCAATCAAAATTACACTTTATAGATTTAAAGGAACCGAAGATTTTTTCGGGATTTTAATTACCTTAATCAAGAATGCTCAAACCTTGACATTAAAAAGCTAGTGCTGTCAAAATACGTGAAAACGTTAGGAACTACATGACCATAAGGAACAATTATTTAAGGATAGCCAAACCAATCCAATGACAACTTTACTTGTAAAAGTTGGAGCCTTATAGTTTGTAAAATGGTGTTTTGTGTAGCTGGTTTGCTGTCTTGCTGGCGAATATCCAGAATATCGTTTATTCAAATTGCAAAATTAAGGTCTAATAAAATATATGCAAATATAAACTAATTTACAAAACCACACAAATAAGCAGGGCACACAATAATTAAAGACGTGCTATACAGGGAAATTGACGTAGTGTGAAGTGTTAAACAGTGTAAATATTGTTATATATCTTTTTAAATCTTGAAACTTGTAACAATCATTATTTGCGGACTCAATTTTTTCTAAAGTAATATAATGTTGAAATAAAATGATTATGATGAGATAATAAATTGAAAGTCAGTGACAGCTTTTTATTTAATATCATATTCAATGACTTAATAGCGAAAATATATTGCATTTTATCTGTTGATAGGATAAAAAGAAACCCGGTTCAATTGTTACCATAAAGAGAATGTTGTTTTAAATATGTTTTGTATTCTAAATATCTCAGTAGATTTGATAATGAATATTGTTATATAGACATGTAAAATTTGTTTAAAACCAATATTTTCAGAGTAAGTGGCAAACACATTTCATCATATTCTATAAGTTATTTGTTATTACATGTATTTATGGGTAGGTTGTACTGTAATAATACCGTGTTTATATTTCTGATACAACAATTATTCTCATTACCGTAGGCGGACTTCCGGGCGGACATATTTGAAGTGACGGTTGCGAAATCGAAAATATTGTACCGGGATCTGTACAACATCGAGAAAAAAAAATCGCTTTACTCATGTCATCAATTTCTATATATGAATATAAAGTTTTCGAGCAATGAAACTTTAGCTTGATAATAACAGTAATTGTCAAATTAAACTTTTGCTTCCTCGTGTTAATGATAGGATAAGTTGTCGCAATAAAGTATCCTTTTCTCGCTCTAAGTAATAACACGGTATTTAGTCTGATCTATTTTAAGCATTCTAACAACGTTTGCGTAAAATGCCGTAATCTATTATTAATGGTCGGAATAAAGGACTGATTTTTGTTATCAAACAGTCAGCTATGTTTCCTAATGTGAAACCACTGATAAGGAAATTATTCTCCCATATCTAAGCAGTAAAACGATCCCAAAACGATAATAAAATGGCTTCTACTGGGAAAAAATGTATTGGTTATCTCGCCAGAATGAGTTTACCGTTTCGTGACGTCATAATGAGGATTTCATATCATAAAGACCCTAATGCGTTAATTTACTGTTGTTTGTTGGTAATAAAGAACTGTGTTCTGTTTAGCTGAGATGTTAATGAGAAAACTAACTCAGTCGTATAAATAAATAAGAGATATAGGAATGGAAATCTTTCTTTTCCCGCCTAATCTGTCTTCATCGCAGCCATAGCCGTCATTAATACACACATTGTACTTCCTCAGTCTAGTTCACCTATAGATATCAATATTCACGGTAAATTAGTTTCACATTCTGTTACTTTTTTCATGTTCTCTTATAATTGATATGTAAATCAATAGAGAACGAACTTTTTTGACCTTGCACAAATTTGTTAGACGAGTATGTGCCTGCCCAAAGTCGGGGACTTAGACATTCTTTTTTGTTGTTAGTTTCCCTGTTGCTTTGTGATCTTTTAAAAATCGCGGCGGGTGACAGTTTTTTGTAAGTCACTGCTGAATTTATCAAAGATTTTTCTCGATGTTATGCTATAAATAGGGTACTGCTGAAGACCATAGTTTGGACCTTTTTTATATTTTGTTTGGTTATATTGTATTGCTGTCTCATTGGTGTATATATGTCGTGTACAAGTTGCGATTTTGTACAGGTTATAACATGTACACAAGATTTGTAAATGTCATAATTTGTACAATGCAAAAAAAAACAAGTTATAACATGTACAAAAGTACCTCGTACATGGTATAACATGTATAAAATATTGCTTAAAAACGGGTTTAACTTGTACAAAATTGGTAAATAAAAATATGTTTCTATTCACCTCAATAAAAATATATAAAAAAAATACTCTGCAAACGTATTTTTCTTTAGAGCACAGTGCTCACAGAGTTTCAGAAACAATTATATTGCTTGACGGCGCCTTTTCATGTCATTGTATGTTAAAAATGGAGTCTACCATGGCCTAGATCAGTGTGACTCTGTTTAATAATAAAATACATTTCCTTAATGACCACAACAAGGATAATTGGTTTCAAGGAAAATTTTAAAAACAGAGCCTTAATATTTTGAATTATTCACCTCCCCCTCTTTTTGTAACATGCAAAACTAAAAGCAAGGTCTCCCATGTATACTCTATAAAAAATATTTGTCAATATCTCATGCTGCTTTAGAAGGGTTATTTCTTTGCCAGTAGATTTAGTTGCATCTTTTGCCTGCTTAACTCTCCTTATCCAAATTTGATTCCTCCTTTGAAAACAGGAAATTGTTTGCAGAGGAATTGTTCCCTCGACATGAAAAGGATTGCATTGTAAAATATTTTCTGGCTATCCACTTGCATAATAGAAACATATTTTCATTTTCAAATTTTTGTAAAGTTAAACCTATTTTTAAGCAAAATTTTGTTAATTTTATAACATGTACGAGGTACTTTTGTAGATATAGGAAGATGTGGTGTGAGTGACAATGAGACAACTCTCCATCCAAATAACAATTTAAAAAAGAGGTACTTTTGTACATGTTATAACTTGTACTTTTGCCTTATACAAATTATAACATGTACATTTTTTTTACATGTTATAACCTGTACAAAATCGCAACTTGTACACATCAAATATTCATGTATAACCATAATCTTGTCTCTATTTACTTAATAAGAAAATGTTGTCAATTGACCATTCTTTGCCAGGTATACGTCCGAGGTCGTGAGCACGACACGTAGCGCGTGTAGCAGACAATCTTAACCAAGGAAAAAAAAACCCGTGTTACTTGAACAACCGGCACAAAGTATAGTAACATTCAAGCCATTGAGCGCAACCCGTGTTACTTGAACAACCGTCACAAAGTATAGTTACATTCAAGCCAACGAGCGCAACCCGTGTTACGTGAACAACCATCACAAAGTATAGTTACATTCAAGCCAACGAGCGCAACCCGTGTTACTTGAACAACCTTCACTAAGTATAGTAACATTCAAGCCAATGAGCGCAACACGTGTTACTTGAACAACCGTCACAAAGTTTAGTAACACTCAAGCCAATGAGCGCAACCCGTGTTACTTGAACAATCGTCACAAAGTATACTATTTTTGTTACATTCAAGCCAATGAGCTCAACCCGTCTTACTTGAACAACCATCACAAAGTAAAGTAACTTTCAAGCCAATGAGCTCAACCCGTGTTACTTGAACAAACGTAATAAAGTATAATAACATTTAAGCCAATGAGCGCAACCCGTATTACTTGAACAACCGTCACAAAGTATAGTAACATTCAAGCCAATGAGCTCAACCCGTGTTAATTGAACAACCGTCACAAAATATATCAACATTCAAGCTATTGAGTGCAACCCGTGTTACTTGAACAACCGTCACAAAGTATAATGACATTCAAGCCAATGAGCGCAACTCGTGTTACTTAAACAACCGTCACAAAGTATAGTAACATTCAGGCCAATGAGCGCAACTCATGTTACTTGAACCAACGTCACAAAGTATAATTACATTCACGCCATTACGAGCAACCGGTGTTACTTAAACAACCGTCACAAAGTATAGTAACATTCAAGCAAATGAGATCAACCCGTGTTAATTGAACAACCGTCACAAAATATATTAACATTCAAGCTATTGAGTGCAACCCGTGTTACTTGAACAACCGTCACAAAATATATTAACATTCAAGCTATTGAGTGCAACCCGTATTACTTGAACAACCGTCACAAGGTATAGTAACATTGAAGCCATTGAGCGCAACCCGTGTTACCTAAACAACCATCACAAAGTATCGTTACATTCAAGCCATTGAGTGCAACCCGTGGTACTTGAACAACCGTCACAAAGTATAGTTACACTCAAGTCAATGAGCGCAACTCGTTTTACTTGAAACAACCATCACAAAGTATAGAAACATTCAAGCCATTGCGAGCAACCCACGTTACCTTAAAAACCATCACAAAGTATAGTTACATTCAAGCCATTGACCGCAACCCGTGGTACTTGAACAACCGTCACAAAGTACAGTTACACTCATGCCAATGAGCGCAACCCGTGTTACTTGAACAACCGTCAAAAAGTATAGTTACATTCAAGCCAATGAGCTCAACCCGTCTTACTTGAACAACCATCACAAAGTATAGTAACATTCAAGCCAATGAGCGCAACCCGTGTTACTTGAACAAACGTAATAAAGTATAATAACATTCACGCCATTGACCGCAACCCGTGTTTCTTGAACAACCGTCACAAAGTATAGTAACATTCAAGCCAATGAGCTCAACCCGTGTTAATTGAACAACCGTCACAAAATATATGAACATTCAAGTAATTGAGTGCAACCCATGTTACTTGAACAACCGTCACAAAGTATAAAAACATTCAAGCCAATGAGTGCAACTCGTGTTACTTGAACAACCGTCAGAGAGTATAGTAACATTCAAGCCAATGAGCGCAACTCATGTTACTTGAACCAACGTCACAAAGTATATTTACATTCACGCCATTAAGTGCAACCCGTGTTATTGAACAACCGTCACAAAGTATAGTAACATTCAAGCAAATGAGATCAACCCGTGTTAATTGAACAACCGTCACAAAATATATTAACATTCAAGCTATTGAGTGCAACCCGTGTTACTTGAACAACCGTCACAAAGTATGGTAACATTCAAGCCATTGAGCGCAACCCGTGTTACCTAAACAACCATCACAAAGTATAGTTACATTCAAGCCATTGAGCGCAACCCGTGGTACTTGAACAACCGTCACAAAGTTTAGTTACACTCAAGCCAATGAGCTCAACTCGTGTTAATTGAACAACCGTCACAAAATATATTAACATTCAAGCTATTGAATGCACCCCGTGTTAGTTGAACAACCGTCACAAAGTATAGTAACATTCAAGCCAATGAGCGCAACTTGTGTTACTTGAACAACCGTCACAAAGTATAATTACATTCAAGCCATTGAGCGCAACCCGTGTTACTTGAACAACCGTCACAAAGTATAGTAACATTCAAGCTATTGAGCGCAACCCGTGTTACTTGAACAACCGTCACAAAGTTTAGTAACATTCAAGCCAATGAGCGCAACTCGTGTTACTTGAACAACCGTCACAAAGTATAATTACATTCAATCCATTGAGCGCAACCCGTGTTACTTCAACAACCGTCACAAAGTATAGTAACATTCAAGCTATTGAGCGCAACCCGTGTTACTTGAACAACCGTCACAAAGTTTAATAACATTCAAGCCAATGAGCGCAACTCGTGTTACTTGAACAACCGTCACAAAGTATAGTAACATTCAAGCCATTGAGCGCAATCCGTGTTACTTGAACAAACGTCACAAAGTATAATTACATTCACGCCATTGAACGCAACCCGTGTTACTTGAACAACCGTCACAAAGTATAGTAACATTCCAGCCATTGAGGTCAACCCGTGTTACTTGAACAACCGCCATAAAGTATAGAAGCATTCACGCCATTTAGCGCAACCCGTGTTACGTGAACAACCGTCACAAAGTATACTTACATTCACGCCATTGAGCGCAACCCCTAATACTTGAACAACCTTCAGTGAGTATACATTTAGGCCGTGAGAAGGACATATGTTACTTGAACAACCTTTACCAAGCATACATACCAGGCTAAAATACCGAAAGTATATTACGTTCCATGCAAACTTAAATGTGTACACATTTGCATAACCTATATTTTAATTACATCGTTGAAATTTAGAAAAAAATATTGGGCAACAAGACAAAACCCGAAAGAATTGACGTCAGAAATCAACACCTCAATAAAATCATCATATAAAAAAAACAAAAATGTTCTACTGAAAATAATTGAATTAGTTTAAAAAAAAATCTTTTAATAAACCTGCTAAGGGAGGCTGGACTTTTATATTTTGATCTTACATTTTGATAGAAAACACTTATAGTTTGTTGATAATAATACGAAACATTAATAATGTTTTTGTATAGCTTCTAACATTTGCTTGAAGTGTTTACATGTTTTCTGAAATTATATCAAGTGAAAAATCAAAAGATTAATAACATTATATATTTCAAGCATTATATATATTTTTCACTTTATTGAAATTGTTAGTTGCATGTAAGCATGTTGCGTTATGATTCTAATTATAATTTAATTTAAAAAAATCATAGATGAATAATAAGAAAAGTACATTATAAATTATCTAATATAAATTTCAGGATATATGGTATAATTGCCAATTAGACAACTATTCAACAGAGTCCAAATTAAGTCAGCTTAATCATTGTATGACCTTCGAAAATGAGCATACCTCGTACTGTATAGTCCGAAAGGCTCCGACATAAAAAAAAATGTGAAACAATTAAACAAACCAATCGAAATCATAGAAATAATTGCAGGCGGCAACCAACAACGACCACCAATTTTAGTTTGTCTTTTGTCAGGTTTTTTTTTTTTTTTTTTTTTTTATATATAGTTATTTGTATTATAAAAATCACAATAAAAACTTTCCTCATCTCCATACAGATAGGGCTATACAGTACAGGTAACATACTTTACACAATTTTACAATGACATGTTTTCCGAACTAGAATTCGATAATACAATAACCTATATTATTACGGAAGCCTTTTAGGGCCATGCTAGTCTACTTTTTACAATTTGATAAAATCATTTCTCAGTAAAGGACCTAAATATCGTCCCCCGTCAACTATTAACTGGAATGAGTGTCGTAATATCATCAACGACTCACTCCGTGCCTACTGTTTGAAATGGGTAAAACGGGAAAAAGCTGACAAAAAATCTTTGGACTCTTTTTTTAATTCAGTAATGAAGATAGTTGATATTCGAATACAACATTTTAAAGAACATTTTACCCTCAACAAAAACTATAAAAACCCTATTTCGCGTATCAAAAATAAACTAACAGAACTAGCCAAGGAATTTGTTTTTGTCCCGGCTGATAAAGCTGCTAATAATATCATTATTGTTTGACGTAAATTTTATATAGAGGTTCTGCAAAAGGAAATCACGAATTCACCAACATTCCAACTGACTTCATTTTCAGAAAACGACATCTGTAACAAACATAAACTTTTAGCTACTTCTTTACAAGCAGAACCAAACACAATGAAAGTCCCAACTATGTACTGGCTTCCGAAGCTGCACAAAAAACCTTACAAATATAGATTTATTTCATCTTCTAGCCATTGTTCAACTACTAAATTGTCTGTTTTACTTACTAGTACACTTGGTACAATAAAAAACCTGATAATAAATTGTTCAAATAAGGCCTTTGAAAATAGTGGAATTAATTACTTCTGGAGTGTCAAAAACTCGTTGGAAGTACTTGATAAATTGCATGCATATATTGGTGATTTTGAATCTGTTCAAAGTTTTGATTTTTCTACCCTATATACCACTTTGCCTCATATTCTTATTAAGAAAAAATTCACATCCCTAATTAACTGGGCATTTAAAAAGTCGGAATGCGAGTACATATGTTCAAACTCTTTTAGATCATTTTTTAGTAGCAATAAACAAAAGAACTATGTCAATTGGACATGCTTTGATACTATTTATGCACTTGAATTTTTACTTGATAACATTTTTGTTCGCTTTGGAGATTCCGTATATCGTCAAGTTATTGGAATTCCAATGGGGACTAACTGTGCACCACTTATTGCGGACCTGTTTTTGTATTGTTATGAGTTACAATTTATGACTAAAATTAGTAAAGACCCATCAAAACAACATTTGATACAAAAATTTAACAATACTTTTAGATATTTGGATGATATATTGGCTCTAAATAATGACGACTTCAGTATGTATACTAAAGAAATTTATCCTGTAGAACTTACTTTAAATAAAGCTAATGATAACAATGACCACTGCCCTTTCCTCGATCTTGATATCTATATCATAAACGGGAAGCTTAATACAAAAATTTATGATAAAAGAGATGATTTTTCATTTCCTATTGTTAATTATCCATTTTTAGATGGTGACGTTCCCTTGTCACCATCTTATGGTGTTTATATATCTCAACTTGTACGATTCGCTCGTGTATGTAACAATGTATTAGATTTTAGCGAGAGAAATTTATGTATTACTGAAAAATTATTACACCAGGGTTTTCGATTTCACAAACTGGTCAAAACATTTACTAAATTTTATCACCGGTATAAGGAAATAATTCGTAAATATAACTCAACATGCAGACATCTTATACGTTCAGGTATTTCACATCCAAAATTTTATGGAAATATTCTTTATAAAGCACAAAAATGTCAGTATTCTCCTCAGAAACTAACAAAACCTTTAAATAGACTTATTAAAAGGGGATATAGTTACGATACTGTTGTCAGGTCATTAAAGATTGCATATTTTGGCTTTAACATTGATTCACTGATAGGGTCTTTGCATCAGAACTAAACACATTTATTTCTAAAAAAACAGTTGTTGGCATGACACGGGTTATGTTCTTCTCATATATTTTATGATAGTATGATACTAAACCCCTAAAGGGAGGGATTGTACCTGATATTCATATGATGAGACATAATCTTTCAATCAGTTTAATTGAGGTCTGGAGCTGGCATGTCAGTTAACTGCTAGTAGTCTGTTGTTATTTATGTATTATTGTCATTTTATTTATTTTCTTTTGTTACATCTTTTGACATCGGACTCGGACTTCTCTTGAACTGAATTTTAATGTGCGTATTGTTATTCTTTTACTTTTCTACATTGGCTAGAGGTATAGGGGGAGGGTTGAGATCTCATAAACATGTTTAACCCCGCCGCAATTTTGCGCCTGTCCCAAGTCAGGAGCCTCTGGCCTTTGTTAGTCTTGTATGATTTTAAATTTTAGTTTCTTGTGTATAATTCGGAGTTTAGTATGACGTCCATTATCACTGTACTATTATGCATATTTTAGGGGCCAGCTGAAGGACACCTACGGGTGCGGGAATTCTCGCTACATTGAAGACCCATTGGTTGCCTTCGGCTGTTGTTTGCTCTATGGTCGGGTGGTTGTCGCTTTGACATATTCACCATTTCCTTTCTCAATTTTATGATATAACAAATTATAAATTTGATATAAAAAAATATAAATTTGATATAAAAAAATATAAATTTGATATAACAAATTATAAATTTGATATAACAAATAATATCGAATCAACATCGAAAATCTGTTATATCAAATTTATATTATTTGTTATATCAAATTAATAATTTGTTTTATCATATACTTAGCATTGGTATGATAGCTTTTGCATATGTGTAATGAGCGGAAGTACACAAGCCATAATTTCCCGTCCGGGCTGATAACCCATATCAGGTGCATCTCGTGCACAAAACCCATTATAGTGCCTCTCGTGCAAGTTACTTCCGGTGTTTCCGGTATCGGTTGAATCATTTTATAGTACAACAAACATGGAGTAGTAATGATCGTAAAACTCTTCCAAATTTTCAATGTTTCAAAATGCCTCTATAGGAAATGTTACCATAAATATATAAGGAGTTAATGATGCTGTTGTTGGACAACTATAGTATATTTGATTCATAATTTTAATTTTCTTTATAAAATGTTTGACTGTTTTAGTTATTGCATTAGTTTATTTGCCTTACATAAAACTATTGTCGGAAGTATATGATAAAGCGATTAATATATGGCCTTTTCCATATCAGCCTGGGTATCATCCCTCGACCCATATCAGCACCTCGACTCCGTCTCGGGCTGATATGGGGGTCTCGGGATGATACCTAGGCTGATATGGAAAAGGCCATATATTAATCTCTATTTATCAAATTAATAATTTGTTATATCAAATTGATAATTTGTTATATCAAATTAATAATTTGTTATAATAAATTGTAAAAAGTAGTTTAGCATGGCCCTAAAAGGCTTCCGTAATTATCAAACAAGTATGCTTGTACTATGAACATTTATTTATAATGTATGTGATATTCAGAGCATGAAAAATTAATTAAACGATTCATAGGAGTTGAACATCGCTCATCTTTAAGATATGAGCTTTTGCATATAATAAATTTGATACGGTAGTCATGTAAATATCTGCTTTCGTGGTCATGTATCATAAATCATATGACGTTAAGTTTACATGGGGACAATCAATTCATAAATCATTCTATTCAATCATTCGCAGTTTTAGAGGTTGGCATATTGTAAAGATAAAATTATGTGCATACCGTAAAGGACCGTATATTGTCATGTTGCTAGTTGATCTCAATTGAATCATAAGCTAGGTTACTATCCCATTGAAGTACAGCCTGTACCTTCCCTTTATTCGTATTTGTTTAAGATTTGAAATCTCATTTGTCGTAATTTGATTCTTAAAAAAATCAACCAGACACAAGTTGGTTCCTTTTTCCTTTTTCCTTTTTCGATATTCAAATTTTGAAAAATATTACATGTCCAAACTGAATTTTTTTTTCCTTCAAAATTTTTTTTCCTTCAAAATTTTTTTTCCTAAAAAATGTTTTTTTCCCTCAAAATTTTTTTTCCTCAAATTTTTTTTTTCCTCAAACTTTTTTTTTCCTCAAAATTTTGTTTCCTCAAAAAAATTTTGTCCTCAAATTTTTTTTCCTCAATTTTTTTTTCTCAAATTTTTTTTTTTCCTCAAAATGTTTTTCCTCAAAAAGTTTTTCTTCAAATTTTTTTTTCGTTTCCTCATTCGTTTTTTTTTACCTTTTTCGATTATCATCCTTATTCGATTTCCATTTCCTTATTCGATTTTCATTTCCTTATTCGGTTTCTTTTTCCTTTTTCAATATTCATTTCCTTATTCGGTTTCTATTTCCTTATTCAGTTTCTATTTCCTTATTGGATTTTCATTTCCTTATTCGATTTCCATTTCCTTATTCTATTTTCATTTCCTTATTCGGTTTCTTTTTCCTTTTTCAATATTCATTTCCTTTTTCGGTTTCTATTTCCTTATTCGGTTTCTATTTCCTAATTGGATTTTCGTTTCCTTATTCGATTTCCATTTCCTTATTCGATTTTCATTTCCTAATTCGGTTTCTTTTTCCTTTTTCAATATTCATTTCCTTTTTCGGTTTCTAGTTCCTTATTCGGTTTCTATTTTCTTATTGGATTTTCATTTCCTTATTCAATTTCCATTTCCTTATTCGGTTTCTTTTTCCTTTTTCAATATTCATTTCCTTTTTCGGTTTCTATTTCCTTATTCGGTTTCTATTTCCTTGTTCGATTTTCATTTCCTTATTCGGTTTCCATTTCCTTTTTCGATATTCAAATTTTGAAAAATATTACAAGTCCAAACTGAATTTTTTTTTTGCTTCAAATTTTTTTTCCCCAAAATTTTTTTTTCCTCAAAATTTTTTTTTCTCAAATTTTTTTTTCCTCAAAATGTTTTTCCTCAAAAAGTTTTTCTTCAAATTTTTTTTTCGTTTCCTCATTCGTTTTTTTTTACCTTATTCGATTTCCATTTCCTTATTCGATTTTCATTTCCTTATTCGGTTTCTTTTTCCTTTTTCAATATTCATTTCCTTATTCGGTTTCTATTTCCTTATTCAGTTACTATTTCCTTATTGGATTTTTATTTCCTTATTCGATTTCCATTTCCTTATTCTATTTTCATTTCCTTATTCGGTTTCTTTTTCCTTTTTCAATATTCATTTCCTTTTTCGGTTTCTAGTTCCTTATTCAGTTTCTATTTCCTTATTGGATTTTCATTTCCTTATTCAATTTCCATTTCCTTATTCGGTTTCTTTTTCCTTATTCGGTTCCTTTTTCCTTATTCGGTTCCTTTTTCAATATTCATTACCTTTTTCCGTTTCTATTTCCTTATTCGGTTTCTATTTCCTTTTTCGATTTTCATTTCCTTATTCGGTTTCCATTTCCTTTTTCGATATTCAAATTTTGAAAAATATTACAAGTCCAAACTGAATTTTTTTTTTCCTTCAAAATTTTTTTTCCTCAAATTTTTTTTTACTCAAAATTTTTTTTTCCTCAAAATTTTTTTCCTCAAAATTTTTTTTTCCTCAAAATTTTTTTTCCTCAATTTTTTTTTCCTCAAATTTTTTTTTCCCTTGAAAAGTTTTTCTTCAAAATTTTTTTATCGTTTCCTTATTCGTTTTCTTTTTCCATTTTCGATTATCATTCCTTATTCGGTTTCTTTTTCCTTATTTGATTTTCATTTCCTTATTCGGTTTCTATTTCCTTATTCAGTTTCCATTTCCTTTTTCGATATTCAAATTTTAAAAAAATATTACAATTCCAAACTGAATATTTTTTTCTTTCAAAATTTTTTTTTTCTCAAAATTTTTTTCAGAAGACTTTTTTTCGTTTTCTTATTCGTTTTCTTTTTCCTTTTTCGATTTTCATTTCCTTAATCGGTTTCGATTTCCTTTTTCGATATTCAAATTTTGAAAAACTGAAGTGGCTGCTATTTTGATCGGCTGCTAATAGGCTTTAATTTGGTGTATAATATGAGCAGATGGGTTAAGGCAGTCCGTTCAATTATTCAAAATAAGCCATTTCTCAAAGTTCATGCGTATTTTGATATTTAAGTCCGTCGGTACTCTTCTACTAGAGGTTTCCCGATTTGCTACGTATCTGGTACGGTTGGTACGTAACTCAACGGTTGGTGCTGTTTTGGAGAAATCATTTAATGAATGAGGTCATTTCATTCATCATGATAACATCAAAAGAATTGAAATGCATATCAGCAAAAAAACTAGCTTCACGTTTTATTTGAACTAGTCTAAGAACACTTTGTTTATGATTCCCTATGAAATTATTTAGTGGTACTTAAGAGAATGAATCAAACAGACCTTAAACGAACTGAGTTGACATGACTTTGATATTCTAAATATAGATTTGCGTTTGTGATTGGTATTGGTATTATTCTTTTGTTTCTTATCTATATTCGTTAACGTGTCAAATTTGTGTTAATTTCATTGTATAATTATTTCTTGCATGATTTTGAAATTAGACATTAAATATTAAACAATAAATTTCAGTCGTTTCATCAAAAGATTTTGTTTTGATGATTGGAAACCTGAGATTTTGCATTGACTCAGTGAGAAAAGGACACTCTTCTCATGTTTTTATTTTATCAACAACTTGAGACTTTTTTCTTGAAATGCATTCCAAATAAAAGTAACTGACAATTTATTGATAAATAAGACATATTTGCCTATTCTGTCGTCGATGAAAAACACCAATATAAAAAGGAAGATATGACATAATTGCCAATGAGACAACTCTCCACCACAGGCACTTGTCTGAGGCAAGTGCATGTGTTCTCAACATGAGACCAAATGACACAGAAATAAACAACTATAATAGACCACCGTACGGCCTTCAACATTGAACAAAGCCCATCCCGCATAGTCCGCTTTAAAAGTCTCCGAAATGTCAAGTGCTAACAAATTTCAAACAAGAAAACTGACGGCCTAATTTATGTACAAAATATGAACGAAAAACAAATATGTAACACAGCAACAAACGAGAACCACTGAATTAATTTACAGTTTCCTGACTTGGGATAGGCACATATACATACATAATGTGGCGGCGTTAAACATGTAACTTTGACAGTGGTGTAACAGTACAACATAAGAGCGAACTATAAAAATCAGTTGAAAAAGACTTAAGCCTGACTTAACTCAGATCATGAGATACAAATAGAAATACACCTTGCTAAAACACAGAGTGTACGTGGCCTGGTACATATCTGAGAGTTTTTCCAGTTATTAACAGCTAGTTCAAAGCCAAAAACAAATAATAAACGAAATCATGCATCCTAGACTAAATAATTAATCATCATAGAATTAAAAAGACTAGAATAATTATTAATTAAATTGTACTGACATTGTATTCTTTAAATATCTTATAAACGATCTTTTAATTGAAGCTTTCCTTCCACCTTTATTGGTTAAATATCGCATACGTGTGTATAACGATTTATTTTGAAAATGCTGAAAATATATTGATTGATTGATTGTTGGTTTCTCAACGTTCAGTGGCAAATATTTCATGAATATTCAGGACGAGAACAATTTAACAATAAATACAATAGGTAGGTCTCGTAATAATTGAGGCCATCCGGGATGATGATCAGGGAAATTTTGACTGCCACAGGAAGATGAGGGTATATTGGATAGGGACATGAATTTTGCCTTGCATCAGGTAACCTACGAACCCATCAAAGAGTTGTTGTAAGGGTTCTTAACGTACAAAGATCATGACTTTCTCTTAACACGAGGCATCGGACTTAATCTATCTTAAATATGTATTTGTTTCTAATAAAATGCATAGTTTCAGCTTTCGCGTATGCAGTACGCATATGTTGTACTATGTTTAAGTGGAAACTCACAATTGGTTAATTTAATAGACCTTCACAGTCCTTGTTTCACAGTTGTAATACAACAACTAGAAGTTTTTAACGACCTTGACTGGCTATTAAAACATCCAATTGTTGTATTAGAATTGTGAATTTAAAAGACAACAGTCCTTGTTACACATTTGTATCAAAAAAGATTTTGTATTTATGTTTATCATAATATACATTTTCAATAAGGCCGATTTTATATGTTAAAATAGCTCTTATTCTATCATGGTTTTGAAAGCCTACTTCAAAAAATTGCCAACTTATTCAATTTAAACTGTTGTATCTGTATAACAGGCGATTATTTGAAAAAAATATGAAAATATTTTATTTTTAGCTTGTTTATGTCTGTGCAATTTCAAGGGAAATAAATCTTAATCACAAACCGTTCGTTGCAACGGTTACTACTTGCAACGGTTGTTTGAAAGCATAATCGAGTACACACAATGTCGTTTGTTATGAACGTTGCGAAATATATTGATTGTATACCTTTTGTTCCTCTCTTAATACGCTTTCGAATGAGGTATAAAGTTTATCTGTAAATACGGGCTGAAGTGTCACAGCAGTCCATTCAATTATTCAAAATATCCATTTCATTATTCAAAATTGGCTATTTCCTAATTTTCACGCGTGTTTTGGCATTTAGGTCCTCCGTAACCCCTCTAATGGTCATTGCCGCACATATTGTTTATTATCAGTGTATTTCTCTATCAATAAGCTTTTTATTGGTGTATAATGTTTATCGTAATTAGGAGCTGACGGGTTGCAGCAGTCCGTTCCATTATACAAAATAAGCTATTTCTCAATGTTCACGCGTATTTCGATATTAAGTCCGTCGGTACTCCTCTTATATGCGTTGCGGAACATATTGACTATATACCTTTTGCTCCTCTCTTAATAAGCTTACGAATGAGTTATAAGTTTTATCTATTATTCGGGGCTGAAGGGTAACAGCAGTCCATTCAATTATTCAAAATATCCATTTCATTATTCAAAATTGGCTATTCCTTAATTTTCACGCGTGTTTTGTCATTTAGGTCCTCCGTGACCCCTCTAATGGTCATTGCTGCACAATCAACTTGATATATCTTTAATCAGAGGATGAAGAATAGCAAAGGTCCAGAGAAAATAAAAAAAGACAACGTAGAGTATTTTAATTTTGATATATATATATATATATATGTTTTGGTATTCAGGTTGTTCATACATGGAATTTCTTTTAAAAATAGTTAAGAAAAAGCCATAAGTTTATATCCTCCGAAACTAAATAAATAAATGAAATTAAAGATTTACAGAGTGTTTTTTTATAATAATTTGAATGATCGTTTGATAACACTAAAATGACGAATTTAAAAATACGGAATTTAGCTACAGTGTCAGTTATTTTTATTTCACTATTCACCGCTCCAACTTGAATAATGAAACCTAAACTATTTCATCATTCATTACTTAACATTGAATAGTGAATAGTGAACTAGTTCATTATTCATTATTGAATTTTGAATAATGAATAATGAATAATGGACGTACTTCAGCGCGGTAAAAATGACAAGTATGATGGATTTTTTTCTGTGCCCGGTAAAAAGACCACCTACATAATGTAGTGTTCTAGTACTTCCCAGATCTATGGACAAACCGACAGGCAGGACGGAAAACTCTTAGTTAATCATATGTACATACCACCTAAAACTTCATTTTTGAGGGATTATATATATACATACAACCTCTAGTAACTTACCCTGTATTTCACTTTAAATGTGTCTCGTTTTATACTAATGTATAAGTGAAATAGTCGGGCAATCCATGACAGATTTTGCCAAGTAGCCTTTGCCAGCTGTTCATATTAAATTGTTCGTATTGCCTCGCATATGTGTGTCTTCTATGCCACATACAATTGTGACGATATTGACTTTAGCAAACAATTCTGCTCAAACCGGTGCTAGGGACTGTCTTTCAACTTTCATTGAAACGAGCATGATTTCTCTGTGTAAAAGATCTCAATGTATTTGTCAAGAGAACAGCAATAAAGACGCTGTTTCTTTACTGCAAATGTATTGTGTATATGTCTTGATTTTGATGTCGGGCAAACTTATGAAAGAAAACGGAAACACAAAAATCAGTATTTTTTTTTTAATTTGTTAAGGCGCATAACCCTAGAATGGTATAAATGACGCCACCAAAATTCAAATGTGATCTGTATTTTGTTGTAACACGGATTGTGTATAAGTTTCTTAACATTTTGTTGAGGCAAACTCAAGATAAAAGAACAAAAACTAATTTCTTGACGTACGTACATACACACAGACAAAGCTGGAAAAACTTAATGCCCCCTCCACTATAAGTCATATTTCATTGAATAACCCGATGTTTTCATCACTTAGTCACGATAATTGCTATCTATATCCTATTCTTTTTTTATTTATATAAAGTTCCGGAAAAAATTTCCCTAACCGATATTAATCAGAGTCTTTTAAAAACCTAGAAGGAATTCCGATCTATATATAGAAAATTATTGACCTAGCTACTGAGGTTGTCATTTGTCGCTTCTGTAAAAGGGGTAAAAAACGGGGCATGTAATATCAAAATCGGGAATACGCTGGCATTTCATAATCTATCATGTATTGTTACGTAGGGACATTTGTTCTTACGAAACAGCTTATAAATGCACATCTTATACAGGGGCAGATCCAGCCATTTTAAAAAGGGAGCGGGTTCCAACTATATGTCCCTATTCAAATGCATTGATCGGCCGAAAAAGGGAGGTTCCAGCCCCCGAAACCCCCTTCTGGATCCGCCTCTGTTACAACATTTTGATGTCTCATATAGACTTTCCAGTTCGTTTTTCATTGTATACTAGAAAGATCTCATTTTTGTCTGAATTGGTGAACCCTTTTTTAACGATAAAGAGTAAAAAGGAAATGCGGAAAATTGAATAAGGAAATAGAAACTGAATAAAGAAATAGAAACCCAATAAGGAAATGGAAATCTAATATTATAACAATGAAATAAAAACCCAATAAGGAAATAGAAACCGAACAAGGAATGAAAATCGAATAAGGAAAAAGTTACCGAATAAGAAAATGAAAATTGAATTAGGAAATAGAAACCGAATAAGGAAATGAAAATTGAATAAGGAAATAGACACCAAATAAGAAAATAGAAACCGAATAAGTAAAAAGTTACCGAATAAGGAAATGAAAATCGAATAAGGAAAAAGAAACCGAATAAGGAATGTTATTACATTGGTTGCAATGAATTACATTGATTTCCCAGTTAAATAAAAACCGATAATTTCACATGTAAAATAAACGTGGTTATTTCACTCCCTGACGTCATACAATAAAAACCGATTATCAGGTTATCTGCATGTTGATATCGTAAAATATCAGCTGCGAGACATAATATGAAGCTTTTTGTCGAGTGAGCGTATAATATAATATAATATAATATAATATAATATAATATAATATAATATAGCCTTCATATAATGTCAAGCAGCTGATATTTTACAATATCAATATGCAGATAATCTGATAATCGATTTATCGGGCTAATATTCGGGAAAACATGAAACTGAGGTTGCTATAGCGACAAAACTAAGTCGGTGACCCCCAATTTTTTTCATCATATTTTGTTCCTCAAATCATGAAATACCTTCACACAAAATTTTAAGGAAAAATCACTGGTAGAAATGAATAGGCTGTTTGGTCTTTAACGTCGGTTCAAACATTATGACGTCGCTGATATGTCAGAGTCAAAGTTATTAAGATTTGACGTCACAAAGACATGATACGGAATAATATTATTAATTTGTATATTTTAACAAATTTGATTCGTTTAGGGATAGTCACATGTTAAACTATATTTTCGAAGGTAGAAAGAAAACGGCGGATAGCAAAAAGCATATTGTACGGCAAACAGCATATTGCACGGTTATTTTTAGAAAATATAAAAACCGATAAACTTTGTGACGTCATGTATTGAATTTCAGGATATTGTTAAACGATCTTAACGTTTTGAAACAGATGATATCTGTGATCGATTATTTGACGGAAAAAATCTTCAAATACTTAAGATGACAAACAAACAAAAAAAAAAAGCAATTGAAATAACAACTAATATTTTGTATTGTTAAGGAGACAATATGATATCTATAAAATTCCAACAAAATCAAATGACGATTTTGATACAAATATGATCGGAAATTAATAATATAACAAATATAGCCTTTGTATGAGGTCAATACAGGATATATCGACCCAAAGAAGTATATCGACCTCGGACTACGTTCTCAGTCAATATACTTCTTTCAGGTCAATATATCCTTTTATCATATGTTTAGTAGTAAATACAGTAGTTTTGCATGTTTGATAAATAGCCTGCTGTTTAATCCGTATCGCGCAACTTTGGTGCGCACCCTTTATCGCATACCCTTTATCACACCCTTACCCTTTATCGCATACCCTTTATCACACCCCTACTTTTTTTTTTTTTACATAAAGTCAGTTTTGGATTTTTTTTTTGCTTATGAAAAATTTTGTTAATGACGTCATTGTTTGGTATGTGACGTCACGAACGTCGTTTTCATATTGTATGTGACGTCACGAACGTCGTTTTCATATTGTATGTGACGTCACGAACGTCAAGTTTTCATATTTTTGGCACACTAAATGCAACTATAAAAAATACAAAAATAAACAAAGTATTTTTAAAACAACAGCACGCAAATTGTAAGGTAACCAAGGTGCTTCGGATTAGTAATTGAGCAGTTCTTTTAAGGCCTTTGAAACAAGACAGAAGTAGAACTGAAGGTAACCCAGTGCTATGGAACAGAAAACAGTTCATATAATACTCTTCTGTTGAAACATATGATAAATAGAGAATATCATATGGTTTTTTCAATATCACATCCGTATCAACCCGAGACACCAATATAATCCCAAGAGCTCTGCTCGAGGGATTATATTGGTTGAGGGTTGATACGGTGTGTGATATTGAAAAGCCATATTATATACACTTTATTATATACATAAACTTCACGTAGATTTTTTTATGTGACATGACGTCATACATATGAGGTTTGAAATGACGTCATACAGATTATAGGTTTGACATGACGTCATACAGATAAGGGGTTTGATAAAGCCTTTGCAACAGTGACTGCAATCGATGACGTGACGTCATATAGATTTAAGGTGTGATAAAGCTTTTGCAACCGTGCTGATATCGATATCATCACGGGTGGCTGATACAGCAGACTTGCCAATGATTGTATTACACATACAATTTATCTGTATTTACTACTAAGTATATAATAAAGCGTATAATACATGGCAAAATCCGTATCATATTTCGTATCATCCCGAGACATCAATATCAGCTCGTTTAATCCATGCGTCGTTCGGTCACGCGTTGTCTTATTTTTGATATACAAATACGGCGATTAGTTATACTATATATAATCGAAAAAGGAAAAAGAAAACGAATAAGGAAACGAAAAAAACTTGTTGAGGAAAAATATTTTGAGGAAAAAAAATTTTGAGGAAAAAAAATTGAGGAAAATTTTTTTTGAGGAAATGAAAATCCAATAAGGAAATAGAAACTGAATAAGGAACTAGAAACCGAAAAAGGAAATGAATATTGAAAAAGGAAAAAGAAACCGAATTAGGAAATGAAAATCGAATAAGGAAATGGAAATCAAATAAAGAAACGAAAATCCAATTAGGAAATAGAAACCGAATAAGGAAATAGAAACCGAAAAAGGAAATGAATATTGAAAAAGGAAAAAGAAACCGAATAAGGAAATGAAAATCGAATAAGGAAATGGAAATCCAATAAGGAAATGAAAATCCAATAAGGAAATAGAAACTGAATAAGGAAATAGAAACCGAATAAGGAAATAAATATTGAAAAAGGAAAAAGAAACCGAATAAGGAAATGAAAATTGAATAAGGAAATGGAAATTGAATAAGGAAATGAAAATCCAATAAGGAAATAGAAACCGAATAAGGAAATAGAAACCGAAAAAGGAAATGAATATTGAAAAAAGAAAAAGAAACCAAATAAGGAAAAAAAAACCAAATAAGGAAAAAGAAACCGAATAAGGAAATGGAAATTGAATAAGGAAATGAAAATCCGATAAGGAAATAGAAACCGAATAAGGAACTAGAAACCGAAAAAGGAAATGAATATTGAAAAAGGAAAAAGAAACCGAATTAGGAAATGAAAATCGAATAAGGAAATGGAAATCGAATAAGGAAACGAAAATCCAATTAGGAAATAGAACCCGAATAAGGAAATAGAAACAGAAAAAGGAAATGAATATTGAAAAAGGATATTGAAACCGAATAATGAAATGAAAATCGAATAAGGAAATGGAAATCGAATAAGGAAATGAAAATCCAATAAGGAAATAGAAACTGAATAAGGAAATAGAAACCGAATAAGGAAATGAATATTGAAAAAGGAAAAAGAAACCGAATAAGGAAATGAAAATTTGATAAGGAAATGGAAATCGAATAAGGAAATGAAAATCCAATAAGGAAATAGAAACCGAATAAGGAAATAGGAACCGAAAAAGGAAATGAATATTGAAAAAGGAAGAAGAAACCGAATAAGGAAAAGAAAATCGAATAAGGAAATGAAAATCGAATAAGGAAATGGAAATCAAATAAGGATGATAATCGAAAAAGGAAAAAGAAAACGAATAAGGAAATGACAAAAGAATTTGAAGAAAAACTTTTTGAGGAAAAATATTTTGAGGAAAAAAAAAATTTGAGAAAAAAAAAATTTGAGGAAATAAAAATTGATGAAAAAAAAAGTTGAGGAAAAAAAATTTTCAGAAAAAAAAAATTTTGAGGAAAAAAAAAAAAATTTGAGGAAAAAAAATTTTGAGGAAAAAAAATTTTGAAGGAAAAAAAAAATTCAGTTTGGACTTGTAATATTTTCAAAATTTGAATATCGAAAAAGGAAAAAGGAAAAAGGAACCAACTTGTGTCTGGTAAAAAATCAAGGCAGGTATTTCTAACTTGCAAATTATTTAAGGAATAACTGTAATATTTTTTCTGTCTATGAAGAAATATCATAAAAAATTTGGTGCACACTGAATAATGCGAGTAGCGGGTTATTTAACAGTGTGCACCACATTTTTTTTATGTTATTTCGAATAGACAGAAAAAATATAACAGTCATTTCTTATAATTTAATTCTAAATTCCATTTTAAACCGTAGAAAACCATGAAAAAATGTTGATGACGTCACGGTCACATGACTAAATTATGTCTATGGGCTGATAACAAAATAACGTCAGCTAATCAGAAGACGTGTTACATCCAAAATTAAATTATTTTAAAATACTTTTTGGACAGCATATGCTATCTACATCTATATCTTCGATACCTTTGGTCCTTTATGATTTTATCAGCTCATCAATATTTGGTGGATTTGTATATATTTTACTTGTCTATCCCAAATTCATGTATTTGGTTTTGATGTTATATTTGTTATTCTCGTGGGATTTTGTCTGATGCTTGGTCCGTTTCTGTGTGTGTTAGTTACATTGTAGTGTTGTGTACTGTAGTTGTTCTCCTCTTATATTTATGCGTTTCCCTCAGTTTTAGTTTGTTACCCCGATTTTGTTTTTTGTCCATGGATTTATGAGTTTGAACAGCGGTATACTACTGTTGCCTTTATTTAGCCTAGTGCAACACCTAATAGATATTATTTGTAAAAATAAGCACCTGATGTAGTAAAATTGGTACACTTAATATTGTTACTACATGTACAGTACACATACAGTGTAAAAAAAGTAAAATTACAAAAAACTCCGATGAAACTTCAAAACGGAAAGTCCATAATAAAATGGCAAAATCAAAGGCTCAAACACATCAAACGAATGAGTAACAACTGTCATATTCCTGACTATGTACATTGAATGTAATAAATGGTGGATTCAACCTAGTTAAAAGTACATGTATACAACATTTTTATTATTTAACCTCGTAAGTAAATTTCCCTGTATCTAGGTTGCATATATCATCTGGTGACCGATTTACTTACACAACCATAGTATCATCAAAGGGGATTTACTATTTAGACTATGACAAATAAATCAAATGACGAGCTAATCTTCATCATTTTCATAGCATTTATTAAATGGTCACTGTCAGTTTTATTGATGGCTAAAAGTTATTTATAGCTTTCCGCTGTACATCCTAATGTATCATGATACTTGAAATCTATTGCTTTGTTAGAATCATAATCTGGTATCGGAAAATACAACAAATAAACATGGCTTTTAACCATTTTATATGTATATATGCTCTTGCTTAGAATATTTCTGACTGGCGTCAGCATACTGATATGTATTAGTGTACATGTTTCAAATATTGAGTGATATATAATTACACCAATAACACACACACAATTAACAACACGACAGACGCCACTTCATTACTTTTTTTGGTTAAAAACTCTTATTTTGAAACTAGAAATAGAAACATAAACGTTAAGTTTTGCTGTTTTCATTAAAAAAAAAATCTCTCAAATAACTGATTTGAACGGTATCGTGTGGATGCAGATGAAACAACAAGCTACTTAAATACTACAAATTTAACTATAAAAAAAATTAACCAAATCAAAATTATTTACTTCTGTGCGTACTGTCAAATTGCAGGAAAATCTTTTACAATGACTAAAAAAACACGGAATTGTTGATGAATAATCCAGAATGTGCATTTGCTAATCCCTTTTCTTCCTTCCTTTCAAAACTATGTTTTGACTCAGTTACTGTATGTGAAGTCTGATATCAGTCTTCGTTTGATAAAAAAAATGCAAGAGAGAGAAGGTAAAATTTACACTTGCTTCTTACTAACATATTATTATACTTATTCCATTTAACAACAAAATGTTACAAATAACCATTTAGACACCATGCACACCTAAAATGAATTAATTTCACGCAATGGATGGAAATGAACACATAGAACTATATGAAAAATGTACAATCACATACAAACCGAACTCCGAGGAAAATTTAAAACGGAAAGTCCATTATCAATTGGCAAAATCAAAAGCTCAAACACACCAAACCAATGGATAACTACTGTTGTTTTCAGTGGGACGATACGTATACATGTAACATATTTTAGTCAGTTACAAGAATATTATTCTCTAAAAATGCATACAAAAAATGGACACTTACAGAAAAGCCAAACTATCAAAAGCAGCAAATCGTAAAACACCTATATCTGTATATTTAAATAATCTAAGATGAAAATAAAATTTACTAATTGAACATCTACGCGTAGAGCCATAATTTTCCATTTCTGTTAATTATACACTTTAAATAACAACTAATAAAACATAATTTGTTATGGTATGTCAAATTTGCTTCAGTTTAAATAAGCCTGTCATTTTTTTTTTCTCGTTCGAATTGTAATTTTCCCCAATATCGATGCCTTTTATAGATTACGATGCGGTATCTGTTTTGATATTGTTGAAGGCCATCCGGTGACACAGCGTTACTTACATCTACTTCCTTTAGACTGTGTTGAATAATTGCCTCTGTTACAATTATACCAATCATATGATTTTCATTGGAAAACTTCTTTAAATCAAAAACAAAATATAACAAGAAAGCTTGAAAGGAAGTTATGTGTCAGTGCATTTATCAAATATTTTTTTGTAAAAGATATGTAAAATCATATATGCAAGTAAATTTTAATTAATGAGGGAAGATCAACGATATATGGTACTAATGAAAATATTCCTCCATCCGGTAGAACACATCAAAGACGGTACTGACATACGGACAAAGAACAAAAGGAAACATTAAACACGAAGTATATAAATAAAAGCTTTTTATTATCTAAACAACACGGTAGTTATATAATTACTCACGTAATAGATAAAAAGAATGTCACAAAAATAATTAGGATGCTTGCACGACTTATAAGAAGCAATCAATACTATAAAAATGTAAAATTGTAGAAAATTTAGAAATGAAATTTATGTATTTTCTCTTTCTGTCCTTACTAAGATTGTATAAAGAAGATGTGGTATGATTGCCAATGAGACAACTATCCACAAAAGACCAAAATGACACAGACATTAGCAACTATAGGTCACCGTACGGCCTTCAACAATGAACAAAGCCCATACCGCATAGTCAGCTATAAAAAGACAATGTAAAACAATTCAAACGAGAAAACTAACGGCCTTATTTATGTAAAAAAAAAAAAAAAAAAAGGAACGAAAAACAAATAAATAACACATAAACAAAAAAAGGCTACTAGTTTTGTGTATCGTATTGATCAGATGATATTTACAGTTTGATGTTATATTGTTCTGTTCCATCACTGTCCGAGGTTTGCAGTAGGGTTGAACACCCCCATAATATGTTTTAATCCGACACATTCTCCCCGTTACTGTCTCATGTCAGGTGCCTGTAGTTTAGTTGATGTTGTGTGCTGCTGTCTGCTATATTTGTTTTTTGTATAATGCTTTGTAATAATTGATCAGATCGTTGGTGTTTTTTTTCCGTTTTAATTCATTATTAATATCGTGTCATGTCAGGACATATACGGTTTCTGTTTTTGCTCATTGTTGTATGAATGCCGATTTCCTAGAAAACGGATTAAAAAAGTTTCAACAAATTGAGATATTGTTGTAGCATGACGTCTCTTGTGTAAATCTATAATATTAACAAACAAGTAAAATATTTTAGACAATCTGACCAGCCGTTCTAATGAAAAACAAACCAAACAGACGAAGTGGCCAGCAGAATAAAGTCAATGATAATTGATACATGTCAGAGGAAAGACAATTTTGTCTGGACTGACGATTGAAGACGTTGTGGTTGTGACAGGCCATTATTAAGAACACTGGTTTACCTTTTAGTACAATATTTGAGACGTCCATTCTCTTATATCGTGTATTATAAGTGCATTTGATCGAACTTTGTTAAAAAAATCTAATTGGTATCATTTGGTGTGGCGTTCATTGTCTAACAGAGTTTAACGGGACGTACACATTTTGTTTAGGGGCTAAATGAAGTACGTCTCCAGGTATTGGATTTTTTCGCTGTGTTGAGGACTCATTGGTGGCCTGCTGTTATTTGCTCTTTGGTTGTGTTGTTGTCTCTTTGCCACATTCCCCATCTCCATGTTCCATTTTATACTCTTTAGGTTTTTGATGTTGTTCCTATATTACGTAATAATGTGCCAACAAATAATAAACAGAAAACAATTAGTGTAGAATAAAAAAATAGAGAACTCGGGGTGCTGAAATATGAAGAACAGAAACTTTTTGAGAAAAAATGAATAGAGAATACAGCCTTCAAACTTAAAAATACAGAAATGAAAACGCCCATCCCCGTCCATAACTTTAAATATACATTATGTTTGATTACTGAATGCATCTGATATTGAAGAAATCTGCACAAAATAAGTTATTTGCTATTTTCAATAACAAATAAGCACTTTAGAGATGTCTGCGCAAAGTATTATTAGAGTTGTTGATTATCAGAGTGAAGTGAAAATTCTACTTGTAAAATTCTCTAATAATATTTTTGTTGATATGTATTGGTACATGTATATGATTGTTTCCGGAATTTCCGGAATGTATTTTTTCCTCATCATTAGACATATACATATCAGTATTGCCTCTGAAATATCGACTTGTTTCATGTTATTGTTCTCTTGTGTTATATTTAGCAAAATAGAATATTAAGTGTGTTCTCATGGATTATGTTCAATCAAACGAGAATAAGTAAAACAAAACTATGTTTGAAGATGGAAATACATTTTTTGCCAAAATTTCCATTTTGTAAAAAAGGGGAAAAAAACAAAAATATTGAACTACAAGGAAAATTTGGTTTTGGTTTAAAGTTGAGTATGACAATAAATTGGTCTGTAAAACACCGTGTTGGGTAAACTTGTTTGTTTTTTGTCCATGTATTTATGAGTTTGAACAGCGGTATACTACTGTTGCCTTTATTTAAAGCCAAACCTGGACAAAGTGGTGCAAATGACAGACAATATTCATCACTAATTCATGTAAAAAGTAAAATAACAAAAATATCAAACTCAAGGAAAAAAATCAAATCGGGAAGTCATAACCAAAGCTCAAACATATCAACGAATGGATAACAACTGTCATATTTTTGACTAAATATATATAAGAACCGTATAGAAAACATTTTTTTAACGTTACAATTTGTTTTTTGCATATTTGCTGTAACAACTTACTAAGTTTACAGCATATAACTATGTATGATCCCTCATGGTCCGCGTAACACTTATCAGTCCCCGAGGGTATCATAAGCTCAGTAGTCAGTATTTCGGTACTGACATGATTCATCAAACTTTACTATAATTGTCCGTTAATACATTTATAAATTTTTAAGAAACTAAGGTTTCAACTCCCTCAGGCAAAGCTGGCTGTAGATGAATTTGGCTATTTATTTTAGGTATTTTTGACATATAGCTCTTCAACGGTTTCGGTACTTATGCATCTTCGGATGTCAAATGTTTGGCTTTGATCGTTCCGGATGAAGATAAATCCAGAAAAGCGCTTCGAACGCAAGAAACTATTGAACGTGTTGTTTTCATTTTTTTTATCAACTCAAAACTAAAAAATGTTTTCAAACTTCAAATTTTTGGAACCCTGATCAAAGTTTCAAGATATCAAAATTCCAAATTTTCCAAAACCCTTGAAATTTTGAAACCACCACCAAACAATTAGGACCTCCACATTACAAACATCGTTTCTAAATCCGACAGTTCAGATATCTGATCAAACCTCAAAGGTACGAAACCCATAACACATTTTGCCCTCTGAAAGTCTGACTCCTTCATCCTTTGATCAACACATCAAATAAGAAAACGGGCGAAAAAAGAGAGGCAGCAGTGAGGAAAACATAGAACGTTAAAAAAATCAAATAAGTTACAAACTGAATTTAAAGGTTTAGTATTATTCGGCACTGTATTCAATGTATACTTCAAATGATTAATACTAGGTTTTTTTTATATTGTTTTAATATTGTGTATTTAAAAATACTAGCCGAATGCTTACATGTTAATAAGGAAAGAGATGCAAGCAGGAAGACATCACTTTGCGTCATATACTAAACAAAAACCACTTCTGATTGTCGTATTTCTATAGTTATCAAATAGTGATTACGTCATGTAGCACGTAATCGATAAGACAGCGCATGTAAATTTTACATGCTTCTTTTATTGTTTAGAAATTAGTATAAGTTTTTTTACAGAAACCATCAAATCGTTTTTTAATAATAGAAAATTTGTCAATAATTAAGATCATGATAACCATACTTCAGACGAAGAAAACTAAAACAAATGTTTTAATTAATCTATTATAGATGATCAACGCAACGTTATTTAATATATAGATACAGAACAAACAAATTAATGTTAGTCGTAAATAAAAGATGATTCCATATGATAATCATCATCCTCATGAACAGCTATTTAATATTAAAAAATCATTCTACAATACGTCCCAAAGGCAAACCATTCGAAACTTTCTCTTTTTGGAGTGCTTGAATTTAAGTGCAGTGGCACCTAGTTAATGCAAAAGTAGGGACTTCAAGTTATCATTTCATCACAGAACACAGCCTGGGTACATCTACAACAGGTTTTTTTCTTTCTTTTAAAGCAGTTCTGTTACAAGTTCTATGTGCTGTCAATCATTGTTTTGAGAACTACAGTTGTCTGAAATTAACAGCCCAAATACCAATGTCGTTCAGACAAGAAAGTTTCTGCTTTTTTTTTTATCAACAATTGATCATAGTTTAGAAGCAACAGTTTCAAAGCTGTATGACATAAGATTCTTTATGAACGGTTTGGGTTTTTTTTCAATTTTTATTCCTTTAAATTTCAAACGTGCACTGACTAAATGATTGGAATTTACTCTATATATACTGGGCAGATAATTTTGGACGCTATGCAAAATTTTTCAACTGATTTTTATAGTTTGTTATTATGTTGTACCACATACTACTGTCCCAGATTAGGAGATGGTTGAACGCTCACAAACATGTGTAACCCCTTAATATTCTTAATGTTTATATCCAAAAGCAGGTGCCTATGGTTCAGTGGTTGTCGTTAGTTCTTGTCTGTCATATTTGTTTTTCGAAAACGGGTTTGTTTTATTTAAAAAATGGAATTACAAAACTTCTGAACCCCGAGAAAAAATCAAAACTGTAATTCCCTAGTCAATGGCAAATTCAAAAACCCCAACTTATCTAGAATAAAAGCTGCACATGTAACTTCAACCACTAGGGCTAGTCAACATAGAAGAAGTAAACAAATTGATAAAAGGATTCTTCGCCCTCTTTTTTTATATCTTCAAATGAGTACAGCTACCCTCTAGAACCTAAGGGAAGCCAACTATATACTATGAAAAATATAAATATGTATTATAAGATGTTTTCATTTAAAGGAAGTGTTGCCATGTCTGCTTTTTAAATTATTGCATAAAGAAGCCAGTTAAGGTATAAAATGCTTCAGACATTAAAGTTGGGAGGAAAATCTTTGACTTCAATACCATGTAAACATTTTCTCCGTGTTGAAGGTATATAATGTCAAATAACAAAAATAACTCCGAGAAAAATTCAAAATTGAAAGTGCATATAATCGAATGGCAAACTTAAAAAGCTCAAACACATTAAACGAATGGATAACAACTGTAACATTACTGACATGTATAGCAGAGATGTTTAGATTACGATAAATAACACGTTGTTCTTTGCTTTGGTTAAGTCAGGTGTGTGTCATCGTTTTTACGGCATATAATTTCTGTTTTGTTTTGCAAATTATATATTATACGGTACTTTTCTATCTCAAATTCATGTATTTAGTTTTGATGTTATATATGTTATTCTCATAGGACTTTGTCTAATGCTTAGTCCGTTTCTGTGTGTGTTACATTTTAATGTTGATTCAATGCGTTTCCCACAGTTTAAGTTTGTTACCCGGATTTGTTTTTTTTTCTATCTATTTATGAGTTCTGAACAGCGGTATACTACTGTTACCTGTATATATCATTTTATATTGACTTTCAACAAATGAGTTTCCCTTTGAGCTTCCCTGGTGACGTTAAATCCAGAAAAGCGAGAAAGACGCTTGACATGTATAAAATGTTGCACTCATTTATCGGAAAACAGTCTTAAACCACAAACTCAGTTTTATTTAAAATTAAACATATCATTCGGCAATCTTCGGTAGAATCCGCTTCTCTCCTCACGGAATCGGCCGAGTTGAGACGAATGAAATCATATCTTACACGTAAAGATTCGCATTTCTTATATTGGAAACTTCTTTCTTTATTGATAGCTACCTAATTAATTGACGTCCCGTTCATAGAACCCAATGGCACGGCAATATATTGCACCAGGAAGACAATAATTATATAAAAGAAAACGTATAAATGACGTATCAATCATATACATAGTCTGTCGTTTTTTTGGTTCTAGTCATCACCTCAATATATGTTTGCTATTAATCATTATACAAGTAATCGCATTAGGCAATATGTAACCAGTCTTTCTTTTCTAAGGGCAATTATCTGTATACCAATTTAATCAGCAAGTAAACAAAAACTGACAAGACAAGTGAGAAGTAACATTTATTTAATTTCATACGAAGCCTTTCCCATAAAGACTAATTTTTTGTATGGAGTATCGGCAATATACATGATATAGCTCCAATGTAAACATCATTATATCATTAAATTAAATTATTTGCTATTTTTGAGAAAAAAAAATTGTTTGTTGCATAACATTTCAATGAGACTTAATTATGCTTTTATTCTGCGTAAACGGTGCATTTTATTAGCACATTGAAATGACAAGCCCATGAGACTGCTCACATAAAAGAAATAATTGTAATAATGTATTATATATGACAGAAACAAATAATTGTTGAGCATTTAATTCAAGATATAAGGCTATTAAATAACACTATCAGAGTCCACATCGATGTGATCAATGTTTTGTTTTAATCAGCTTGATTTGTTAAGAATGCTTTATTGTCCTATGTATTTTCCAGATTTTGCATTGCAATGCGTTATCAAAAATTAACACATCATGGGATTTTAGAGAATAGGTTTTTGTCAAATTTTTAGTACATAGACAATCATTTACACGTTTGCTTTATTGAAAAAAAAGTAATTATGTATGTAAATTATCCATTATCCGATTATAAAAATATGTGTGTTCAGCTATAATTCAGATAATTAAGCATAAAAATATCAAAGATTGGCAGACGATGCCAGAGGGACAGTCAAACTCAAAGATCGAAAATGAACTGACAATGCTATGGCTAAAATAGAAAAAAGACAAACAGACAAATAATAGTACACAAGACACAACATAGAAAAAAAGACTAAGCAACACGAACCCAACCAAAGACTTGGGGTGAACTCAGGTGCTCCAGAAAGATAATTATGTGTTCGTGAATTCTAGCATGAAATGACAGGAGTACTTTCATTGGTGTCTGATCGTCGTATAACGATATATACAACCTTTTTGTGCAAACAAGGAATCAGAGCTTTGGAAAAGGAATTTGCATACGTTAATATAAAAGATTTTCAAACTTGCAAAAGCACATATGTATTTTTTTAGTTAAATTTTATTAATATTCATTCAGCATATGCTACATTTTGTCAATTTTTATAATCTTCATAGTTATACTTTACAAAAAATAAATATAGCATAGGGACAACCACACCGATAAGTAAAATGTAAACTAACAAAAACTAAAAATATTAAAAAGAAAATAACAGCCGAAAAAAAAAACAAGATAAAGAAAAATATATAATAGGTTTCGGATTTTTTTTTAAATGGTCTTAAACATCAATTAAGATACATTAATAATCCAATGCTTATCTGGTGCAGAAGAAGCGCCAATGTGTATTTCTTTCCTGTTTGTTAGATTAACGTTATTTTGATAAAACAATAGTTTTTTTATGGAAACATTCTTTATAAAGCACAAACATGTCAGTATTCACCTCAGAAGCTAACAAAACCTTTAAATAGACTTATTAGGAATGGATAAAGTAACGATATTGTTGTCAGGTCATTAAAGATTGCATATTTTGGTGTTAATATTGATTCACTTATAGGGTCTTTGCATCGGAAATAAACACATTTATTTAAAAACCAGTTGTTGGCATGACACGGGTTATGTTCTTCTCATATATATTTTATGATGGTATGATACTTAACCCCTAACGGGAAGGATTGTGCCTGATATTCATATGAGGAAGACATAATCTTTCAATCAGTTTAATTGAAGTTTGGAGCTGGTATGTCAGTTAACTGCTAGTAGTCTAATGTTATTTATGTATTATTGTCATTTTATTTATTTTCTTTGGTTACATCTTCAGACTCGGACTTCTCTTGAGCTGAATTTTAATGTGCGTATTGTTATGCGTTTACTTTTCTACATTGGCTAGAGGTATAGGGTGAGGGTTCAGATCTCATAAACATGTTTAATCCCGCCGTATTGTTGCACCTGTCCCAAGTCAGGAGCCTCTGGCCTTTGTTAGTCTTGTATTATTTTAATTTTAGTTTCTTGTGTACAATTTGGAGTTAAGTATGTCGTTCATTATCACTAACATAGTATATATATTTGTTAAGGAGCCAGCTGAAGGACGCCTCTGGGTGCGGTAATTTCTCGCTGCATTGAAGACCTGTTGGTGACCTTCTGCTGTTGTCTGTTCTATGGTCGGGTTGTTGTCTCTTTGACACATTCCCCATTTCCATTCTCAATTTCAATAGTAATCTTTTCATATAGCTAAATACATACTATTATTCGCCCATACAACTATACTAACTTTTAACTATATGGTCGTCGATCAAGTGAAAATCTATAACTGCATCGGTAGTGATTTGATATTACTCCACTCGAGACAGTTAAATTGTCGAAATTCAAATGCGATATTTTCCGAGTGTATTTAATTTTAGCATAAAACTGTCGAGAGTAAGATATATGGTATCGCACAAAATTCAATGGTGTTATCTATTTTTCTAATGATTCTTATAGGATATTTCAAAATTAATCATTCGTTTTCAATGGTCACAAAAAGATGCGTTCATGTACCTTTTGTGCAACGATATAGGAAGGGTGGCATATTTACGTGACGGTACAATAGCAAATACAATGAAAGTGAACATGTTTGATTCCATAATAAAGTATTTGACCAGTAAGCACAATTCGCCTATTATAAAATATGGTCGGGGATAAAATAAATCGATTTTCAATTACAGAAAAATATACCTCCACTCTCCTAGAAAAAGCAGATTGTACCATTGAAAAAAAAAAAAAAGACTAAACAAAAAAATACAATCTTGAATAAAGCTGAGACCTGAGTGAACTTCGTGAACGAACAAATTTGGTGCTCGTGAAGGTTTCCGAGTTCCCAGGCTACATATGATGCCCTTAGTGTTCCCAAAGCAGGTACATATCCGGTAATCGGTCTTGAGAGTCAACAGTGTGTATGTTCTTGCTTCAATACATGTACCAATAGACAGTGCAATTTAAATAGATGTTCTGAGATATCTCCCATCAGAAATTTTATTTAGAATCTGTTCAAAATTCAATTCATTAATAAATGCAAATCAATTAGATCCAAACACTCGCTTACATATAAAAGATTCTAATAATGAAATAAAATTAATTGATATTAGCAAAATCTGAGACATAAATTTATTTTAACTTTATCATCTAGATGTAAACACTCCATAATAAAAACGAATCTATGGATTATTAATAAATCAAGGAACATTACTTGAATGTGATTCATAGTATTTGTTTGATGTTTAGAACCATTCTCGCGTGCTGCGTTGACTAACTAAAACCTGTAGCTTTGACATATGCATAAATGAAATCATTCTTAATTTCTTACTGGTATTTTTAACTGTTTAATCCAACTGTTATACTGATAGCATTAAAATAATGTAATTTATATTATTTGTTTGATATACGGACCGTTGTCGCGCGTTGCAGTGACGTACTAAAAACAGTAACTTTGGCATATGCATTAATGAAATCATTCTTAATTTCTTATTAGTATTGTTAACTGTTTAATCAAACTGCTATAGTTATACACTGTGTCAAAACCACACCGGCTAAATTTGATAGGACTCGCTGGTATCTAACATCCGGCACAATGATTGAGCATTAATAGACAGAAGAAAGATAAGTTTCTCCTTATTTTTTTTTTTTTTTTTAAGATATCGAAGAATATATATACATATACAACTACTTTCTATTGGGATATGCAATATTTTCTACAACCGTTCTATATTAACGGAGAAATAAGTAAAAATGCACGTCAAAATGACGAATTGAGTGAACCTTGCCTCGAAATTGTTTCATTTCTCGTTAAATTGTTCCCATTATACGGAAAGAAAGATATGGAATGATAGATACTGACACGGAGATTTCAAAACTTGTCATTATAAACACCTCAATACTTGTATTTCTGAGTATGGAACGAAAGAAATGGGTCATGTCAAAATGGACATGGCCGGTTTCGTCAATGTTTACCACCCGGTTTGGTCATAGATTTCACACTGCATAACCCGGTTTGGTCAACTAAAAAAAATCATAATCGCATTACATTATAATTGATAATTTAACTTCGGTGTTAAAAAGGAGTTTTGTGACCGGGTCGTTGGAAAACAAGTTCTTTCACATAAGGCTTTTTATATGATTAGTCTTAGATTCAAATAAATAACAAGCAAACACTAGAATTCCTACTCTTATAGAACACAAATAATTTTAATTTTACTTTGCATTCAAAAATTAATGACAGCAGAATAGATAGGAATGAAGGTTATAACGCAAATTGAGATTAAAGCTCTCAAATATGCGTTTTCTTTATGAATTATGTTTTAATAATTAGAATGTGTTCATGTCCGCCTGGCATGATTCATTAGAACTTAAATGGTTCCATAAACAATTGGTTAAGTTTCTGTGACCATTTTTTTTAATCTTACAGACCTTCATCATAAATTGAATTGCGATCATTTAAGCATTTGTGACATATCAGTGCGTACACTTAAATAATTAATATGTCTTAAATTTTTGTTTATTGAAAAAAAAAACCGCCAGTGAAGTTGTTTGCTATGTCCGATCAAGTTATCCGGTTCGTGAAATTTGAAATTTTCAGTTGTTACACATCTTTTTTTTAAATTCAAGAACGGTGTAATTTTGTTTGGAAATCTTTGTTGTTTTTAGCTCGCTTGACCCAACAGGAAAAGTATTTTTTTCATCACTTGGCACGGCTTATTCTCATTTCGCCTTAGCTGTCATAATAATTATATAAAATTAATCCCAGTTTGCCTTAGTACAAAAAGCGGTCGACTGTCGTTCATTATCTTTCAATACAATTTTTTACATAAATTTTCACATCTAAAATTACTAGGCTGCATTTAACAAACCTTATTTAAAATCATATGTCTTTTTTATTTATAATTAGGGTATCTAGTTTTAAAAAGTTTACTGTGACCCCGCTTGTCAACCAGGATGGCCGTCATGGCTAAGAAATAAACAAAGGGGGCATGCAAGTGCATGATGTCAATTATTTAAACACAGCCGTAGACATAGACAATTCGAAAGGGCCAGGTGATTATCTTCAAATGTTGAGCTCTACCATTTGTCCATTTACTATAAGATTCTCATATTAGTTCTTAAAGGAGTTATTGCATTGCCCTTAAATGACGAATTTGAAGTTCTTTTTATCAATTTTTATCTATTATTTTCAAACATATATATAAAAGTCATATAGCAAAAATTACTTAGGAAGTCAAGAAGATATACAAATAAATCGACTTGGCCGATATCCTAATAAAACTTATTGACCTTTAATTAAGAGGGTTTTTTTCAATTTCATTGCGTTTTTACACGCCCGTCACAATTTTGACAGGACTTATTAATGTATACATCCGTCCGTCCGTCTGTCCTTCATTCCATCCGTCCGTCCGTCCGCCTGTCTGTCCTTCCATCCGTCCGTCCGTCCGCCTGTCTGTCCTTCCTTCCACCCGTCCGTTCCTCCATCTATCAGTCATTCTGTCCGTCCGTCCGTCCGTCTATCTATCCGTCTATCCTTCTGTTCAGCGTAAACATGTCGCACCGTAACTTTAGAACAGCTTATCAAATTTTCATGAAACTTCTTTCTTGAAATGGTCAAACGATCTGTAAACCTTTAAGTGAAAATTAAATTAAATATTTTTGAGTTACAGGACTTTGTAAGTAAAATAGGAGTGTGTTTTTTAACATGTCACGCCATATCTCAAAACGATTTATCATAATTGCATCAAACTTTACACACTTCTAAGTAATATAAATCTTAATTTCTGCATACTTTTTGGTGATGTTTTGAATTTTGTTTATTAAGCGTTATTTAGGTTTTTTTGTAAAAAAAAAAAAAAAAAAGGAGGGGTCACATATTGCGATGTATCTCAAAACCTATATAAAAAAATATCATAATGTTAATGTTAAAAAAATAATTAGATATCAGCGTTTGCTATTGAGTATTTATATTCCATTTAAAATTAGTTTGAAGATCGGTGAAATAACGGATACGCCTTTCATTAGGAAAATGTGTATTACTATAATTACCTATGTAAATAAATTTAACAACGCCAAGTTAACTTTATAATACATATATATTTAAATTCTTTCGAAAGACAATGTTCAGATCCGTGTTAACGTTTCTTTTCATAAATTGTTGGTTGTAAAAAAATATAAAAAACCGGGTAAAATATATAGACGAAACCGGGTGATTGTGTAGAAACAACAATGACGAAACCGGTGTATTTTAATTTGACATGACCCATTTCTTTCGTTCCATACACATAAATACAAGTATTGAGATGCTCATAATCACTAGTTTTGCAATCTCCATGTCAGTATCTATCTCCCCGTACCTTTCTTTCCGTACAATGTGAACAATTTAAAGAGAAATTAAACAATTTCGAGGCAAGGTTCACTCAATTCGTCATTTTGACGTGCATTTTTACTTATTTCTCCGTTAATATAGAACGGTTGTAGAAAATATTGCATATCACAATAGAAAATAGTTGTATATTTAAATATATTTTTCGATATCATAAAAAAAATAAGAAAATAAGGAGCAACCTTTCTTTCTTCTGTCTATTAATGTTCCGTCATTGTGCCGGATGTTAGATACCATCGAGTCCGATCAAATTTTGCCGGTGTGGTTTAGACACAGTGTTATATAGCGTCATACAAAGCTACATGTATCGTTATAATTAAACATTAGTACAATAAATAAAGACAACACTTTAAATCATTAAAATCCCACAGGATATAATACATAAGAGAGTGTGTAATGAATGTTTGTCTTGATGATTCTAAGATTACGGATCACGTATGTTCTTGCTATTTTTGGTGGTATACTCAATTTAATTAATACGTGGAGGTGACTTATTAGTGTCCATATATAGGAACATAGGATTGACTCTAATTGTACTATAGATATATTCTCCTTTCTTACTCGCTGTTTATTCCCATACGATTAAACATTACTTGTTTTACACAAGCTGTAGCTTTATTAGCGTTCTACAGAAAAAGTTTTCTTCCTTGCTCTCCCTCTTTGGTGTTGGACTTATTATTATATCAGTGAACACTGAAAACCTTTCGAGAAAATCAGTTTTAAAAGAACCGTCAGAGTCTTGACTTGTTACGGAAGCTTTTGAAATAGATAAAGTTCATCAGAGTGTTGCTCAGTCTTTATTGTTCAATGTTGTGTTTTGTTTACAATTATTAGTCTATTCATGTTTTTGTCTTTTTTGAAGCCATGATATTCTCACTTTAAGTTTGATTTATGAGTTTGAATCTTTCGCTTTTGTTTTAATATCATATCGAGTTTATAACAACCGTTATTTTAAGGCATTTACTACTCTCAAATATTTATTCAAAACATGTACAAGTGTTAAATGCAGATATTTTGTATTCAATTGATCATTTATTTTTGCAATAACCATTTCTGTTTAAAAAACATAAAAACAATATCTTTAAAAGCAAATTAAAAGATACATTGAGAAATTATTTCATTAACTAATTACCTTATTACCGACTTAACAAAGAGGCTTCATTTCATATTTGTAAGCGTTTGTCATTTTACTGTTGAAAATTCGCTTTAAAAATTATTTAATGGGACAAATTCATATGAATGAATATCGCTTTTATCATTACGAATCTAGCATGTCTAATAAACCATTCCATAATGGAAATGAAACTAATTACATCAACAACAAGTTTTAATGAACATCATGCAAGTTATAGGCAATAAATAATGTACTTTTGTTACGTTTGTCTTACGCAATGATTTAGAGTGGTAAAATTGGATGTTAAACAATCTTTCGTATTGTAGTTACTGAATAAAATTACTTGGGGAGAAGATATGATACGACTCAATGTTTTAGAAAGTTTCTTACTTCATTATCGTGAAAACCTCACCGGTAACCTGACTGCCTTCAATGTATGAAAACACCAGCTGAATCATTTTGGGATCGAACTAGATATTACACAATGATAATTTCTCAGAAAAGCACAATGCATTTAAGATTACACAAAACAACGTTTGGCTACGGTTTGGACTATTATATATTGTTTTCTTACAGACTTTATCCGATGCTAACCAAAAGGCAAAATCAAAAGCCCAAATGAATCAAACGAATGGATAATAATTGTCATATTCCTACCTGGTACAGGCATTTTCTTATGTAGAAATTGTTGTAATGAACCTGGTTTTAGAGCTAGCTTAACATCTCACTTGTAAGACAGTCGCATACATTTCCATTACATTGACAAGGATGTGTGAACAAAACTAACAGACATAATAGGTAAAAATGTCAAAAATAGGGACACAGCAGTCAACAATGTTATAATGTTAATCGCTATAAAACTAACAAATATGTAACAAAGAAACACAAAAAGGCTAATAGACAAAGCACATTGCCTTAAAAGATAGACAAGAATTCGAAAATTGTCCATAGCACATTAGCACAACGACAGGATGTATAAGTATAGAGTCATGTCGTATGTTATAAAGAAACACGATAACGTCACCAGTGTCTTAGCAGTAAGTTGATGAGCGAGGGATGTGTCAAAGAAATTCTCGTTGTTTTTCTAAAAAAAAAAAAGAGCTTATTGGAAGATACCAACCCTGGTTGACAGATATTCCGTGTCAATTTATAAACAATATTGAATAAAGGTCTTGAAGTATAGACTATAGGTACTGAGGTTGTTTATTATATGAATTACGAATTATAGTGTTCTTTTCATGTGTGTTTGTATATTTTAAATAAAATTTCAATCCTGGTCTATGATGAGTTTATTTACAACCACTGGGTCGATGCCACTTCTGGTGGAGTTTTAATTCCCCGAGGATGTCACCAGCCTAGTAGTCAACAATTCTGTGTTGACTTGAGTTATCATTGATATGTTCATAACAATAAATTAACTGTTAACAAATCTGTATTTGGCAAAAGCGTTAGGACTTTTTGGTCCTCAATGCTCTTCAACTTCGTACTTTATTTGGCTTTTTTTTAACATTTTTTTATTCGAGCGTTACTGATGAGTCTTTTGTAGACGGAAAGCGCGTCTGGCGTAAATATAAAATTTCAATCCTGGTATCTATGATGAGTATATTTAAACCTTTTCTGTAAAGTTTGTTGAAAGTGGTATGCTTTTCGCATGGCTCAGTATTTATCAATACCGTCATTGTATTATTTTGCTAGAGTTATTTTTTGGATTATTGTTCCTTCTTTTTGCCTATGAGCTTTATCTTCAAAGTGTCTATTAGCCATTTTGGTTTATATCTGTTAACATGTATTTGTGATTTTCTCACACATTGTTGTCAATATAAAAGAATTGTGTGCCACTGTAAAACAAGTGAGAGGTTTAGGTAGCTATACAATCAGATTTAATACAATATTTTCAACATAAGGACATGCCGGTGCCTACTTAGGAGAATGTCATTTGTTTTCAATTCGTTTGCTGTGTTTGAGCTTTTGATTTTGTCGTTTGTTAAGGAACTTTTCAATTGAATTTTCCTGGGAGTTTTGGTTTGTTTGTTACTTGTTATACTTGCAACTTTTACTCAATTCACTACTCTCCTAAACTTAAGGACTTAAATTACGATTACACAGAAGTGTGCGACTGAATCTTAGGTCAAATGATCATCAAGAAACACAAACGATCAGTTATGGCAACATTTCGCTGTGGTTTATTACCTTTGCGCATTGAAACTCGACGATTAAAACATGCGGTTCCCGATGAACGGTTTTGTACTTCTGCGATGACGGGTCTGTCGAATATGTAAAAAAAATCTTGTTATACTATACAGCTTATAATAATTTGACACATTTGTGATCTCAGTCAGTAAACTTTGATAGTATTTTTATTGATAATAGTCTATTCTGCTAGCGCTCGTCACTTTCGTATTTTACGAAAGGGTTTTCTCATTGACGAAAGTATTTCAAATCAATTTCGTCACTTTAATTTTGAAAGTGTAAAAAAAAAATTCGCAATAAAAACTATAAATCTACCTGTCTTCATGTTTTTGACAAGTTTATGACCTCAAGGTAATTAACATTTTCAACAAGTGTTACAAGTTGTAATTACAACTAATCCGCTTATCGCCATCAGATGGGTCACTTATCCGTAATTTATTAATTAACCCCATAACTGAATGACCATCATAATTATTTCCCCAGGAAAATCAGTCAGTCGGCATTTCAACAACCAGGAGTATAATTTCGTCATTTAATCAAAAATGTAACAACCCGGACAGTTCGCATTTGAATTTCAATATTTCCCAAAACGATCACAATCTGAAGTTAGTTTGTCGTAGATTCGTCATTCGAAGGCATTTTCGTCATATTTGATTTAAATTTTCATCAAAAACTTTCAACAATTTCCATTTAAAATAAAGAACTTTCATGTGTTTATTCAAAAGTTCACGAGAAATGTTTTAAACAGGTGCTTCCTGTATTGTGTTCTACGCATGCGTGAAAGTATCCCTTTGACTATTTATAGACATTAAAAACGTAAAATACGAAATCATTTAGAATCAATTAAACGAGAGAGACAAATATATATCTCTTACTAAAGGAATTTAAATCGAAAAATAATAATTTCCTGATGAATCCGGACTCGTTTTGAATTTATTATCCACGTGTCACTTCCCGTTTTCGTTTTCATTTTAAAACCGAAAGTAGTAAACGTGATCTATTGTTGATTTGTTTACAACCTCCTTTCAGTCATTATAATCGTTCCAAAAAGGATATAATACATTTCCAACTTGATAGAAATGATATCCAAATATCGACTTATACGTTTTATAAGGATAATGATTATGCAGTGAAATAATCATTGCAAATTGATTTCTGCTGTGATTCCTTGTTTAAAAAAATAGAATCCAACTTTTGTTGTTCAGGAATGACCCCTGGAATAAACTAAAGAGAAATTGTGATTCCATGTCAGAATCTTTCATAATAATAGCCAATACAGTCAAATCATACAATAACTGCCAATCATGCTGGTGCCTCAATCCCTTAAAATCTGACTAAGTCAAAAGATGAAGCTAGTACTATACATCATTGTTCTATTGCTTATACACAAAATAAGGTTGATTTTAATAGCGCGCAAAAGTGACTAAAGCCCTCAAAATCCTAGCTTAAACCCTTTAAATTATTTTAATAGAACATTTGACGACATTTCATCAACGACAAACTGCCACATATTTGATTTTATTTCCTGTAAAAAGAAAAACAAACTACCTTACAAGTAACAATCTCACATTGCTTGTAATAAAATATTCACATTAAGTTTTAAAGTGATTTATAGGTCCAACGGGCCGAGTGTAATTTAAAATAAGTATTATATCTTTATTATGTTATACCATTTATGCTACACATGTCACTATTATAAATGATCTACTACTACTACATTAATTTGTTATGAGCATTATCTGTCCTTTGTACCTTTTTCCAGGTTTGGCTTTAACAATTTGTCATGTTTAAGTTTAAACCAAAACCAAGATCTTTGACAAAGATATTTTTTATAAATACCTCTAAAGGAAGTATATTAAGAATGCGTACACTTTGTATCGTATCAGAATATATATGTGTTCCACATACAAAAATGAGAGACTAATTACGCATGTAAACCATTTACCTATCCGACCTCCATGACAAGTATGTTGTTGTCCCTGCAGATAAAGCCCCAAATAACATCGTTTTTGTGTGTAAAAGTCACTACATCAACTGCTTGATAAACGAATTAGGTATTGACAATTCACTTGGTAACTCAACATATACCCTCACGACACTTACCAAAGAGGAAATCCTGGATAATCATAGGTCTGTTCTATGTTCCTTTGGAATTTCAACCAAAGATGAAGAACTGGATCTTCCATCACTGTATTGGATACCTAAACTACATAAGTGTCCTTACAAACAACGGTATATTGCTGGGTCTTCCAAGTGCTCCACGAAACCTCTTTCTAAATTATTAACGTCTATTTTATCAGCAATCAAAGACGGGCTTCAAAGTTATTGTGAAACTGCCTATTCTAGAGGTGGCGTGAATCAGATGTGGATACTTAAAAATTCAAAAGATCTTTTAGAGTACATACAATCTAACTCTCTTTCATCTTGTAACAGTATTAAAACATTTGACTTTTCTACCCTGTACACAAGTATTCCACATTCCAAACTAAAAGACAAATTGAAAGAGTTGATATTACTTTGCTTCATAAAAAAGAATGGCCAACGTAGATACAAGTATCTTGTCTTAGGGAGGGATAAATCCTACTTTGTAAAGAATCACTCTGATTCAAACAAAAAATTCTCTGAAACTGATATTATCAAGATGCTTGATTTCTTGATTGACAACATATTTGTTACTTTCGGAGGACGTGTTTTTCAACAGACTGTCGGCATTCCAATGGGAACAAACTGTGCCCCTCTACTCGCCGACTTGTTTCTTTATTATTATGAGGCTGACTTCATGCAGGAACTTCTTAGGAAGAAAGATAAGAAGTTAGCAATATCCTTTAACTCTACTTTCCGCTATATAGATGATGTTCTTTCACTAAACAATTCAAAATTTGGTGACTATGTGGAACGCATCTATCCAATCGAACTAGAGATAAAGGATACTACAGATACAGTTAAGTCGGCTTCATATCTTGACTTACATCTAGAAATTGACAATGAGGGTCGGTTGAAAACAAAACTTTACGACAAAAGAGATGATTTCAGCTTTCCAATTGTGAACTTTCCATTTCTAAGTAGCAACATTCCAGCAGCACCTGCATACGGGGTATATATCTCCCAATTGATACGATATTCCCGTGCTTGCATTTCCTATCATGATTTTCTTGATAGAGGTTTGCTGCTCACAAGGAAGCTATTAAACCAAGAGTTCCAAATGGTGAAGTTGAAATCATCCCTTCGTAAATTTTACGGACGCCATCACGAGTTGGTTGACCGTTATGGAATAACTGTTTCACAAATGATATCGGATATGTTCCTTACGTCGTAACTACAATCCCCTTCCCTTTCATGAATATGACCTAACGAATTAGACTATTTACCGGATTTGTAATCACTTAAGCAACACGACGGGTGCCACATGTGGAGCAGGATCTGCTTACCCTTCCGGAGCACCTGAGATCACCCCTAGTTTTTCGTGGGGTTCGTGTTGTTTATTCTTTAGTTTTCTATGTTGTGTCGTGTGTACTATTGTTTTTCTGTTTGTCTTTTTTATTTTTAGCCATGGCGTTGTCAGTTTGTTTTAGATTTATGAGTTTGACTGTCCCTTTGGTATCTTTCGTCCCTCTTTTAATGTGTTGATGAATTTCTAGCTTGAAGTGACAAGCTTCCTTTTGTTGTTGTCTGGTTGACATATAACGCATATATGTATATTAATCTCATCTAGTTTATATAAACAAAATCCGTTAATATGTTGCATTTTAAACAAATAATCAATATACATTTACAAAAATATGTATAAAAGGTAAAATCACAAAAATACTGAACTCAGAGGGAAATCAAATCGGAGAGTCCCTAATAGCATGGCAAAATCAAATGACAAAACACATCAAAAACGAATGGAGAACAACTGTCATATTCCTGAATTGGTATAGGCATTTTCAAATGTAGAAAATGGGGGATTAAACCTGGTTTTATAGCGCTAAACCTGTCGCTTTGTACGACAGGCTCATCAAATTACGTTATATTTACAATGATGCGTGAACTAAACAGACATACTAAATAAAATAGTCAAAATATGGGTACAGGAGTCATCATCGTGTCACAATTTTAAAAGAAACAACAAAACACCTACATACAGCTTGGTTGGTGTCCTCTTAATTGCATGTTTTTGTTGAAAAAACAGTGACGACGAAGACAAAACTAACTCTAAACTACTATTTTTCATTGAATAAAAAGTTTTTTTTTTTATATGATAGAATTCAAAATCTTCAGTTTGTCAATGTATACGTTTGTTTCTATGAGGGGTCTGACTGAAAAAGACATTTATAAATTTCTGTTACTGAAAAAAATAATCTCATATTTCATTTCAACCTAACTAAAAGCTTCCGTCTCAGTTCATGTTTTTTTTTAAATGGCTGCTAAAGAAGCTTATAGTTTTGTAATAAGAATAAAATTCTATATACCTTTTTGGTAACTGTTTGTATACTTTTAAAATGAATAACAAAAGAGAGGATGCGTTTCCCTCAGTTTTAGTTTGTAACCTGGATTTGGGTTTTTTTTCTCAATCGATTTATGAGTTTCGAACAGCGGTATACTACTGTTGCCTTTATTTATAGAAGTCGTGGCATTTGTTGAATAAACATTAGTGTTATGTAAGTCAAAAGATTTTGCCGTCAAAGTGGAATTCTAACCAATTAGAAAAAGAAAACACGAGCAACTTGTTCGATCTGAAATCAGTAGCTGCAACATATTCACTGATGGGTTTATTCGGTTCTTTTTTATATTTCTTACTGGCATTTCTGATTGTTTACTCAAACTAACAAAGTGATAAAGCCACCCCAAGTCTAGTAAAAACTGTATTTTTTGCAACAGATATAGAATAACACAATGTGTATGACTAATTGTTGGAAGCCCAATAGATTTTATACAGCATAAAGTCTTTGTAATGATTGGCTGTTTCCAAATATACATCTGGTTTTGCTAATTGTGTTGACGTACTAAATTAAATTCATAAGTGGATGTGACTCAATGGTGTTCATTACATGTGAAAAGTATGATTGAATCCAGTTGTTTAACATGTATATTATACTTACGAATCCATATCACCCGACAATACATAGCAGCTGTTTTGCACAGGCTTTAGTTGCCAGCGTTCCTTGAAACTTTGAAGCTATCCCTTTCTTTTCCCTCTTTGATAAAGGAGTAATCACATAACAATGACTGTCATAATGAACAATGTCAATGAACACTTGCAACTTCGAATAAAGAATCATCTGTTCAATAGTTGAATGATAACCGAACAAGTTTATAAAAAAAGAAGATGTGGTATGATTGCCAATGAGACAACTGTCCACAAGAGACCAAAATTACACAGACATTAACAACTATAGGTCAACGTACGGCCTTCAACAATGAGCAAAACCCATTACATAGACTTGTTGTGGTATCTTTTGATATGGGAGTGTCATTTATATTTCCACATACATTAGTCTAAAAAAAAAATGGAAACTGAAATCCGAAGATGTATAAACTTTGTAATCAATGGAGCGATACGCATGTACGTAAATTCAAATAACGAGATATAATTGTCCCGGTCTTTTATTGGCATCTTGTTGTTTACGGGTTGAATTCACTTATTATAAGTCGCATCAATGCCTTGTTCAATTATTACAACTAGAGATGTTGTTATAATTTTTCGAAGTGATTTTAGCGTTCATATACTCATAATGATTTTGTGATTTTGTATAAATTGTATTTAATTTACACATATATCCCTATTCAACAATACAGAGAATGTAATTTTAGTGTGTTTAATAAATAATTATTTCAAACTCAAATGGTGTATGTCTGTGATTTTTGATTTTATGGATAACCAATTTAATCCAAATGATTTCTCTTCAAATGCATTAAAAAAAATTATGACTTGAAAAGGCAAATAAAATAATATATTTAAAAATAAGTTAATTATCTAATTGCAATGTTATCTGCATAACAAAACGGCTTCGTTTTTAATGGTTTCACGGTTGCCTTTTAATGTTGATAATTACGTTTTGAAAATTATTAAATGTGACAAATTCATATGCCTAGTTTTGTCAATGAATATTGTTTCTAATTGTAGAATTCTATCATGTGTCATAAACCATTCCGTAAATCCATAATGAATATGAAATAATTACGTCAACAACAAATTTTGATGAACAACATGCACGTTTTAAGCAATGAGTCGTGTACTTTTGTTAAATTTGTCTTCAGCGATTGTTTTAAGTGCCTAAATGAGTTGTTATATCATCTTTTGTTTAGTAATTGCTACATTAAATTACATAAGAAGAAGACCAAACGTGATTCACTGTTTTAACTCACAATTGTGGAATTCATTCGTACCCTGACTACATCAGATGAATCAAATCGTAATGCAATTTCGTATTTGGTCAAATTACAGACTATGCAAATTTTGATTTTTTATGAAACATTTTAGAGGAAGAACAAAGGTTAAATTGGTTACGTTTCAAAATATTGCACACTTTATACAACAATACATTCAATATTGAAAACATTCAAGCACAATACGTCAGATACTAATTTACGTACGTCATCTACGTACGGTGTGCATAGTCAAATGTCTAGAAGTAGTACGATAAAACTTTATATAAATTTTGTTTTAAATTTGACTTACGATATAACCTTCAAAATATTTATAAGTTTGTAAACACTGAATATCGACAGCGTTGACGCTAGAAAACCGTCGTTATCTTCATCAAGGTGGCTCGGCCCTTTTCGAAGTTCCTATCAGAAGTGCCGTTATTTGAAAAAAAAAATAAACAATCAAAATATTTAAAAAAAAAATGTGATTATGAGATCGTTTTCTCGTTAATTCCACAGTTAACAACTTTCTGTAAATACAAAATTGAAAATACTCATAGTGATGTAGTTATAACACAATTTGTAACCGTTAATAACCAAGTATTGTTATATTTTTATGACACTGTTAATAAACGATGTGTAAACGCGACATACGAATATAGAGTCTTCCTAAGTATACTATTTATAGGAAATAATTATTACAGAATTTGTTGCTATAAATTATATGTAATTAAAGGATATATCTCTGTCATGCTAAGCTACGGTTCCTTTTTCGATTGAAACGCGCGTCTGGCGTAAATATAAAAAATTCAATCCTCTTATCTATGATGAGTTTATTTATGTATTATTGTTATTTGATCAAATTTTCAATGGTTGTATTTAGTTTTAAAATTTTAAAATAAGTTGGTCTCGTGTATAACAGGCGATACTTAACTGTCGACATGCTCCACTGGTACAGTTACAATTTGACCGTTAATGTATAAAGAGTGAACACAACTAAAATTTCCTTTGACTATCAGGACTATTAAAATCTTTACGGTAAGTTACAGGCATCAATACCAATCAATGCTTTACATTGGTGGCCTTCGGCTGTTAACTGCTTTTGGTCGGGTTGTTTTCTCTTTTATATATTCCCCATTTCCATTCTCAATTTTAATGAACTATCAATGAAAGACTCTACAGACACTGTTACGTACAAAAATGTGCTTACATTTAAAAATTGAGAAACGAAACTTTAAACCAAAAGAGATGTTTCTGTTTTAAACTTTCACTTTCTGTGTAACAGCATTCTAATAACCCTATCATATAGAACAATCTCTAAGGTGATGCGATATTCCAGAATTGCATTTTCTATTATGACATCTATTCTCTGACAGGAGTCAATACTTATAATGTAGGTTTTTTTTATGTATGACAATTGTAAAGTTACTGATATTATCTTAAGCACAATGACCAAAATGAAAATATCACTTTTGAAAAAACAAAAGGTACGCATGATCGTTATGCATATGGGGCAGCTTGTTTCATTGTGTAGTTTTCCGTTGAAAGAAAGTTCATTACTAAATTATGTTTTATCTCATTTAACTTGTGCTTCAATTTCAAAAACCATAGCTCTATCAAGTTACGATCATGTTTTAAATACATATCCAAAATAGGCTCATATAAATATAAAAGACAGATATTATCATTCTTTGCTATAGTGATACCGAAGAAAATCAGTAAACAAATGTATGTAAAAGAGAGCCGAAAGATATCAGAGGAACTTGAAACTCATATCTCGAAAATTAACTGAAAAGCAATGGCACAAAAGATACCAAAAGACAATTAACTGTACACAAAAGGCTACATGGAAAACTAAAGATAGAACAACACGAACTCAACCAAAAACCGGTCATGATCGCAGGTGCTCCGGAAGGGTAAACAGAGCATGTGAAACATTTCAATTTAACCTTGTCGAACTATATGCATTGAAAGTTTTGTTTGAAACGTTTACTTTCAACCGAATGCTTAAATTGACCTAACGTATTACGTATATATTATATTATATTCAAATTGTATCTTGAAATAAATTTCATCCCCAACTCTTTTATTCTTTTTCTTTAACTAAAACCTAATGTTTTCTCTGTTATACTGTATACACTAATTTATTTCTTTTCTTTTGTTTTGATTTTTTCTCAAAAAGATATTGTTTGTTGCTAAATCCACAATTATAGACGTGAACAAATTCTGTCTTTTTAATTTACTAGTCAAAAGATACACCATTTTATAATACTGTGTACTAAGTGGAGGGACTGGAAATTATGCATGCTTATAGTTTTCAATTTAGATTATATAAAACATATAAAAGGATCACTACTATTTCATATTTTTTAATAAATTGATGATCCCAGAACTTTTCAAACGTATTATCCTGACTTATTAATCCATTTATATTAAGAAATATTTACTTATATATTTTATTAATAAAAAACCCGTGAAATAGTTTTAGTAAAATAAATCAAAACCATACAAAATTACGGAAGCCGATAAGGGCCATTCAAAAAAAAAAATATGTCGTAATTACGACATAGTATGTCGTAAAAACGACATCTTATGTCGTAATTACGACATCGCTTTGTCGTAATAACGACATCTTATGTCGTAATAACGACATCTTATGTCGTAATAACGACATCTTATGTCGTAATAACGACATATTATGTCGTAATAACGACATATCGATGTCGTTATTACGACATAATATGTTGTAATATATGTCGTTATTACGACATAAGATGTCGTAATTACGACAAAATATGTCGTTTAAACGACAAGCGATGTCGTTATTACGACAAGCGATGTCGTTATTACGACATAAGATGTCGTTATAACGACAAACTTATGTCGTAATAACGACATCGCTTGTCGTTTAAACGACATATTTTGTCGTAATTACGACATGTTAATATTATGTCGTAATTACGAGATAGTTTCCGCGTGCGAGTTATGACATTGTCACGTGTATATTGACTTCCGGAAATGGCAAACAGTACAAAGAAGAAAGGTATGTTTAGAATTGTTAAATGTATATTGTAAGAGTTAATGGTCATATTTACATCCAAAGTCAAGAATGGAGAGATACTATTAAACAGTTTATGTTTTTAATTTAATTCAGCGAAATAGACATTATATCTCAAACAAAGAAACAAAAGTAAACAAAAATAGCGAGAAAAAAATAATATACCGCTATATTGGCAAATTTAACGATGTTTGGTTGAAACATATGCATTTGATTAATTGTTTTCCGATTAACATCGTTTACAATCACTAAACGACTCTTGCGCTCCGAAAAAATATAATGTCAATTTGAAGATTGATTATACAAGTAAGAAATTATGTATTAATTTGTTTGTGGGGTGTGCATAGAAAAGAAGAATGGATGTGTTAATATAACTCCCCGTAAAAATCTTGCGAAAAATCTAACTGTAGAAAAAAAACCAGATATATGAGGAGAATGTCACAAAAGCACCGGGCAACATAGATCATCAATATAAATGAAAGTTTACATTCAAATGCATATTTATGAGATATGGACCCAGTCTTTACAGTTTATTCTATTGAAACATATAATATTCAGTTTTGATTTTGAAAGCATGTTGATAAAGAGAGTGGTCAAAATAATTTAATTATCGTAATATACAATGTACATGTAATGCGCTTTCTATAATGCCCATGATTTCAGCAATTACATTTTTTTTGTGCTTATTAACGTTGATGTCACGTAACACGGGGAATTGTAAAAAAAAATACATCAATTCCAAACCGGACATAGTATCACCCGATTTGTTTTCAATAAATTTGACCCTTTGCATATCTGTACATAACATGTTTGTGCTATTTATAAAAAAAACATTGAAACATTTAACAAAACGATTATGAAATAAGTTGATACTGTTTTAATATAGCGGCTTACTTTAGGTTTTATTTCATTGTTGAAGGCCATACATTTACCTTTTAATAGTTGCTTATACAGGTTTCAGTTCGTCACTGATTTGTCACGATATTTACTTTATAACAAACATGGAAAGCAAATGATTTGGTTATTTTGTAGTTCCATTTAAATGTGAATCATATAAAAATTACGCACACATATTTATAGAGGTATGAGTGTGCCGGTAAACATGGTCGATTTTCCATGGTCTGCTGGTGAGAACATGGTCTTTTTTTCTAAAATAGGGTTGCTAATTAAACAGTTAAAAATACAGTATAGAGGTTATAGAACCCAGGTCTAGGACAGCATCTATTTCCATGATGATATATATTTATCATATACTTGTAAAATATTTACTAAAATTTTACAGTTCAATAACATTTGAAAATATCAAAAGGCTATGAAAGGATTAATTTGTTTATTGACCAGATTTCTAAGAATTGCCATAGCGGGCTGATAAAGGTACCTTTATTGAATGCTTCCGGAATGTTATCACATGCCTTTCCGTTAATTTCCGTGACGTTTATCACATGCAACTTCGTGCATTTCCGGAAATTTTATTGAAAACGACAACAGAACGGTTACGCGGAAAACGGCAAGTGATAAAATAGTTGAGGAGCAAAAATGAATTAAGTAAAACATTTTTTGAAAGACATATTAAATAAGGTGACAATATGATTGAAGAACATGATAATTGTTGTGACAAAACAAATAAAATGCTTGTTATATATCAATAAAACAATTAAAGTAAAGAATTTGATTTGGTTGTCTGTAAATATTTTCTGAAATTGCAAAGAGAAGCAAAATTCAATTTTAATAGTTCTTGTCTGTATATCTTGTGCTGAAGTATATGATAAAAAGATAATTACATGTCATTTTTCATATCAGACACTTTATCGGCCCTCGTTCGTGATATCACAACCTTGGGCCGATAAACGGTTTGATATGACAAATGCCATGTAATAATCTATACTTATGTCCAGAACATGGTATAATTTTAAATATTTCAGTTTAGAACAGGGTATTTTTTTAAATGTTTTCTGGTAAGAACAGGATAAAATTTGGTTAGTGTCGTCGGCATAGTTAAACATGAAAGGATAGTCGGTAATAAACCCAGGGTCCAGTCCTGTGCCGGGGATCTCGGCTGTGGATACGACATTTTAGCGTACTACATAACATTATTCGGTGAAGCTATGAGAAAATATTTATATCCACGCTGTTATTTCAATGTTTGAGGCAAAACAGCACCCTATCATAGCAGATACATTCGGATAGTGTAATTGTATTATAAAATTTGTGGTTCACTTTTTTTTTTTATTTATTTATTTCATTAGTATAAAGATTTTGATTAACTAACAGCAATTGATAATAGCTTTATTGAAAAGGTGAATTTAAAATTTTGCAAATCAATTCTAGGTTTAATTAAAAAAGTAGTTAACATTGCACCAAGGACAGAGTTAGGACATTAGCCAATAGATGTTCATGCATATGTAAAGGTTCAAGCACTAAAATATATGGCAAGAGTATTCAACACAGAAATTAATCCGCTGTTATATGATGCATATTACACAGGTAAACTGTTGGTTGAAACAGGGACCTTTTGTATACGTTTGTAAAACATTTAACTCGTGAAAATAATTTGAATATATCTGATATACAAAATATTGACTTTATAAAAGAAAAATGAACACATGAAAGATATTATGCAAGAAAACTATAAAAAGCTGTTCTTTAAAAAATGTAATTCTTTAACAGAAAAAAATAAATTATTTCAGTATATATATCTATAGTAAAATCAAAAAGAAATATGAAACTGAGCCAATTATTTACTTAAAGAGAATAACTTTGAAATAAGGAAAAAAAATACTAAATTAAGGGTAAGTGACAATATTTTGGAAATTGAAAGGAGTAGATACAAAAAAAAGAAGGGAAGAAAGTTTATGTCAACATTGTTGTCTAAATAAAATAGATGATGAAGAACATTTTTTATTTACATCTATAAACAATAAAGATTTGAGACTTGAATTTTTGCAGAAAGTTAGAAATATCCATTCTGATAAAGATAATATGGATTTTTTGGATACATTCGTTTTATGTCTTTCATGTCCGTCAATTATGCAATATACGGCTCCCTTTGTCAAAAAGTCATATTCACTGAGGAGGGTGGACTCAACAACTGCATGATAGATACCATTGGCGGATCCAGAAATTTGCATAAGTGGGGGCCCGCTCCAGTCACGCTTCAGTGATTCCCTATATAAGCAACCAATTTTCCCCCCAAAAAAGGGTGGGCCCGGGCACCCTGGGCCCCCTCTAAATCCGCCTCTGGGTACATATATGTATATAATATGCTATTTTTGTATGATGTATTGTGTTGATTTATATATGTCTTCTACCCCATTGAGCTTTTTCTTTTCACTCCTTAATTTTTAATGACGTAACGAACCTCGCATTAGCGTTCAAAATATTTTTCCTTTCTCAACCAATCAGAGCTCGATTGATTTCCCGGGAAAAAATTATCTCGTGCAGTGATTGTCTTCTGAACATTATTTTCAGCTCAGATTCTCAGGTGTTAAGAGGTAAGGCAATGACGGGAATTTTCAGTCCATATGCGCGAATTTCTCGAAGTGGTCTCAGTGGGAAATCTCGCTCTATTTTATATACTAGTGTATTAAATAAAATGTGTTTTACTGTTTGTTCTAGGTAGGAAGTCTCCCTCCTATTTATGAATATATTTTGATTAACTAAATCTGGCTCAAACGCTGGTTTTTGATCACGGTTTGCATTGGAGATTTAGCGAAAACTTGAGAATATTAACGTGTCCAGACGTAATTTATTTAGAAAGCAGTTCGCTGGTTAAATGAGTTGTATTAAGAATTGAGGAATTGAAAGGTTTTGAAAAATTCTGAAAGTTGTCAGTTGGCGAATAACGAGATTCGACGGACTGTTCAGCTGATCAGTAGACTGTTGTTTATGTTAAAGTTAATTATAACTTGTGGGTTAAAGTCAGTAAAAGTTTGGGGCCATAATTTGTCGACATTCACGCGTGTCAAATCTATGACTTGAACTTGTAGACGGTAAATTTAAGTATTGGAGCGTCAACAAGCGAAATCCATATGCAAGCCCTGATCAAAACGGCAGAGTGAGTCGTTAAAGAAAATAAGATACTGAAAGAATTTATTCTTGGTCTAAGAAATCATAATATAGACTGTAGAAATAGACCCTTGACTCGCCAAACTGTAACATAACAAATTAAATGTGCAGCTGATTCATATGTGTGTTGGTTAATAAAACTGAACTTGTACCTTACTGATTTATTTTATTACGCCTTGTCCCTTGCCTGAGTTGATCCTTTGATTAACATTCATCCTGTTTACTTCCCTTTTATTGGTAACAGATTACAAACCATTTGAGAGAAAGCATATTCAGGACAAAACGAGTGTAATGTTGTTTTATCTTCCCTTCCTTTTTTTTACTTGTATATTTGGTATATTAATCTAATACCGGTAACGTAAACTTTTTTTCTGACAAGTCAGTTGCAATTGTGGTGTCGTACTTGACCACTATCGTCTGTCTGCCCCTACATTCCTTGCTTACCCCAAGGTTTATTTGAAATGTTTTAGGTTAAACTTTACTCTGTAACATACAAATCTATAATACAGAGTGAGTGTGGGATTGCAATTCATATCCGAGTGTAAATAAACTTCAAAGATTCATACAGAGGTGCAGTTTATATCGGGGTCCGACTACTGCTACTACCAGAACTACGGAGTTTGGACGGGAATGCGGTGACTGGTGAACCAGACCCTTGTTTATTTGGTAACGGTCCAGATTATTATTCCAGTTGATCATTTAGTCCGATACTTTGATAGCATGACTGCGGTCAAGGTCAAATGTTATGACTTGGTTAGCCATCGGAGTGTCTAGACTTTCTATAATCACCATTTAAAAAAGAATCCAGAAGTTACTCCTGACCTAGTCCAAATAATTATGACGTCTTGAAAGGCTATTATAATTTTTTTCTTTGACGCCTTAGTTATAATAGCCTTTCAAGACGTCATAATTATTTGGACTACTCCTGACCGAAACTTGAAGAGTACTGAACTTCAGACATCTTGTTCCAGAATACGCATATTTAAACAAATTATAAACTGGTGGCATAGACCGGTAAAAATAATACCAAAAATAAATTAAAAGATATAAGTCGGGCATCACCCATCTTCGCTAGCCAAGGGTTACGATCCACTCCCGCTCTCTTCAGTACGATCCACTCCCGCTCTCTTCAGTACGATCCACTCCCGCTCTCTTCAGTACGATCCACTCCCGCTCTCTTCAGAAGAGAGCGGGAGTGGGAGTGGATCGTAACCCTTGGCTAGCGAAGATGGGCATCACCTTGAAAGAAGTCCTAGAGCGAAAGCATAGGGCAAACCCTACCTAGATCTAGATTTAGATGAAATTTTGGGTTGCTGTCTAGTTTTTATAAAGTTCGGTGACAGCATCCCAGTTTAGTTTCACTGGCACCCACGTCACATATCCACATATATTATGTAAACTCGATAAATTTATTTATAAAAACTAAAATAATCAGTTAAATCGCTTTAAAAAAATTGTTTGCGGGAAATGAAACAAAAGATTGACGAGAATGAGTTTAGGTTGAGCTTGGGCTCAATTCTATGACATGGGTACAGGCACACCTGGTTCTCCTGTATTCTTCATGGAATATGCAGGTGCTAGACCCAGGAGAAGAAGACTTGTTCCTGTTAAGGAGGAGCATAACATAAGAGTTACTTTCTCGCCAAACCTGATCGGGTCGAGAGATATAAATCTACTCCCCAGCGACTTCAATCACTACATAGTCTCATTAAAAAGGCACCTATTCCTAGCTAGGTATGAGAGTATCTATCAGGGGGATCAGTATGATATACCAGAGGTAACAAGAGTTTGGGCTGCTTTTGTGACAGTTCGGGATAAATATACAGGGAGTTCACAAACACGCTTTTCGTCACCACCGAGACTACTTCCGCGCTCGTTTAAACCCGCGTTGACAAGGTCACACAATCGGACAAATTGCCAAATAAGACATTGGTTAAGTCAATTTGAAAATTGTCGTACCATTAATTTGTGGACAGATGATCCGTGTGTTCGAATACTGTCGAAATTTTTTAGAGCTCAAGCTTTGCACTTATATAACATTTCGAGAACACTAGATTTTCTGACGTCAGAATTTTGCATTGTAATTTCCAAAACCGAAGGCCAATAAGGCCTTGAAAAACCGACCAATCGACTCAATGAACTACATTGCATTGTGGGCTACTACGAGTAAACTACTACTTAACACACGTGTAGTTAGAGGGGACTAATATGTTGTCTTGGACTGTCATTACCAATGTTTTTATTCTGCAAATATATTTAATGTAAAATATATGACATACTAGTAATCTTCAATTTGGATGCAAAGATTGAAAAAATACTGTTTTCGGGCTTCACGATTCACTTTCTTTTTCGCCTTTACAAATATGCAAGCTTTTCTTAATCCACGAAAATTGGTACTCACGAAAATAAATGAATCCACAGTAAACTATATGGCTCTTCCATTTTAATTTGAAAAGTGAATCATAGAAGGGTATGCTGCCATACCTAAAATTTGATATTTCTTTTAAAATAAGTATACAGGAACTATTCAGCTGTGACTTAGTTCAATTTATTGCCTTGATAGTGCTGCAATGGTTTTATGTTACTCTGCGCATATCTTTTCATCACATTTTTTTTAAATTTCAGCAAGCTCAATAAATATGGAGGAGAAAATTATAGCATTACTGAAAGAACGTGGGATAACTGATACACAAATAAAAAACTTGAGTGATAACAAGTTGGTAAGTATTCTTAAGTTTTAACTAACACTTATTTTCGAATAACTTGGATGTAAACTTTGCAACCTAAACAATACAATACAATACAATAGTAAATTATATTGTATTACATTGCAGTGCATTGAAAAACTATACATTTGCAATACATGTATAATACAATATGGGATTATTGCATGAATATTGGGGATTATTCCATATTGATAAAATATTAGTAGGTTTTTCATATGAATGGGATTTTGAATAAATAAGCATATTCACCTGCGGAAAAAGGATATTCACCGCGCAAAACGTCGCGTGCTTTTACGTGTATAATTTTGGTAAAAAAAACGTTTGATGTACAATTGGTTTTGGTAAATATTTTCCATTACATTAATTTCTCTCGGAATATGGAATAATACATTTAATACTGTCTTTTGTTTCGGTAAATATGTGGTTTTATTGACTTTTGAAAAAAAACTAATATTCACTTCGGCCGTTGGCCTCATTGAATATAATTTTTTTCAAAAGTCAACAAAACCACACATTTACCTCACCAAAAGACAGTAATTGTATAATATTGTCCCTAGTAGAATTTTCTATCACGCGAGCTTGCACCAATGAATGTGTTTGTAGATACTATATGTTTTTATGTTCTGTTAAATTGTTCCTTTTAAAATTGTTATACGATGATGACTGATGTACCCATATTTTGACTATTTTATTTATTAGGGCCCCGCCTTTAGGCGGGGCGCCCTATAGTGATCATGCAGTATGTCCGTCCGTAACACTTTGTGTCCGCTCCATATCTAGAGAACCATTATGATTTTATACTATATACTTTACATGTTTATTAACCACCACCAGAGGTGTGTGTCATGATGTATGTTCAAATTCCTAGGTCCAAGGTCAAAAACTTTGGTTTCAGTTGACAACCCCGTGTCCTGTGGTGTAGATCGTGTCCGCTCCATATCTTGATACCCGTTATGATTTCAAAGTTTATACTTGACATCCATTTTAACCACCACCAGAGGGCGTGTCATGATGTATGTACAACATCCTAGGTCAAAGGTCAAGGTAAAATAAACTTTGGTTTCAGTTGACAAACCTGTGTCCTCACAGTGGTGAAGATCGTGTCCGTTCTATTATATCTTGAGAACTGTTATGATTTCAAATATTATACTTGACATCCATTTTAACCAACACCAGAGAGTGGGTCATGATGTATGTGCAACTTCCTAGGTCAAAGGTCTGTCTGTCTGTTGGTCTGTCCATCGCTAACAAATTTGATCCACACTATATTTTGAGAGGACAGCTGTTATTATTTCATACTTTATACCTGACAAACATTTTCAACTTAACATATATATTAACCAACACCAGAGAATGTGTCATAATATATGCATCCTAGGTCAAAAGTCAGTCCGTCGGTCTGTTCATCTGTTCTTTGCTCTTAACAAATTGTGTCCGCTCTACCTCTCGAGAACCGTTAATATTTCATACTTTATACTTGGTGGGTCATAATTCTAAAAATATGTGACAAATATCAATTGGGCAGCACCTTTAAACATATTGTTCAAACATCAATTCATATATCCAGAAGTCACCTTAGAGTAGTCAACAATGAGTTCACATCATGCAGTCATATCAATATTATACTATGAAAGTAAGTTGAGAATATTTATCAGTTTTAACTTAAAATCTTAGAATAAAATCACACATGAGACTATGTAATAACTTCAAATAACGCTTCATATCAGATTATCCATACAACTTATTTACCCCACCTTATTGACAGCGGGGCCAACAGAGATGGCTCCCATCTCAATGGTATCTAGTTGTGTCTGTTTAGTTAACGCATCAATGTAAATATAACGGAATTTGATGAGGCTGTCATTAAAGTGAGAGGGTTAGCGCTATCAAACCAGGTTTTTAAAATCCACCATTTTCTACATTAGAAAATGCCTGTACCAAGTTAGGAATATGAGTTCTTGTCCATTTGTTTTTTGATTGAGTTAAGTCTGCCAATTGATATTTTATCGTATGTTTTTATATGTTGTGATGTTATGCTATTGTTTCAGAAAAAGGGAGAAGGTTTGGGCCCATTAAAACGTTTAATCCCGCTGCAAATGTTTGCACCTGTCCTAAGTCAGGAATCTGATGTACAGTAGTTGTCGTTTGTTTATGTAATATATTCGTGTTTCTCGTTTCTCGTTTTGTTTATATAGATTAGACCGTTGGTTTTCCCGTTTGAATGGTTTTACACTAGTAATTTTGGGGCCCTTTATAGCTTGTTGTTCGGTGTGAGCCAAGGCTCCGTGTTGAAGGCCGTACTTTAACCTATAATGGTTTAATTTTTAAATTGTTATTTGGATGGAGAGTTGTCTCATTGGCACTCACACCACATCTTCCTATATCTATTTGTTATTTGATTTTGCCATGTGATTGTGGACTTTCCGAATAGAATTTCCTCTAAGTTCAGTATTTTTGTGATTTTACCTTTTACGAGTGCAATATCTGTTCTACGAGGGACAATATATTCACCCTTTTAATGTATAATTATATAATATTTGAAATTGAAACATGGTTTTAACTAAGATTTTGTCATTGATGACGTCATGAATTTTGAAGATAAATCACTAACTTTTGGTTACTTTCTGTGGGAAATATATTATATTCCTATGCAATAAAAAACAATATAATGCACAATGGTATTGTGTTGTATTGTTTAGTATCATCTTGTATTGCAATACAATACATTTGTACACTGCAATCAATGTAATACAATACATTACAATACAATACAAACTCGTGCAATTTGAATTTTCTAGGTCTTTTTTAATTTTATATTATAGATATGTTAATTATCAAATAAAGCTGGCTAAGAATTATTTTTTTGTGGATCAAATGGTTAATGCCTTGAATGTCGACATCCTTTCATCAAGAAAAATAACTGCTTCGGTCCCTAGTTCCACCGACTGACTTTAAAAAAAATGCTGATAAGTTCTTATGATTTTTTATTACAGAGATTAATAGTTTGGTTACTTGTTTGTATTTAGAAATAGACATACAATCATCATCCGTATATACATGTAGCTTATAACTAGATCAGTTATTATTTCTTTTACATTTAAAGAGGAAATGTTCTTTGTTACAATGTATCAGTTTCATGGCATATATTACAGTCTTCTTCTCTGTGAATATTGAAATATTAACCCGTCTCTATTAGCATGATCAGAAGGTAATAATCATTCATCTAGAAGTTTTTGTGAAGGACTTTCTTATCTAATGGTCGTTCTGAAGAAGATGGAGTAGTGGTTGGTTCAGAGAGGAACATTTTGCTCCAGTACAATTATGTTTTAGCCGGTAGGGGACTATGTATTGTTAATTCAGGTTTTTCCAAGCTCCAAAAATGAAGCAAGCCTCTACATTTTTCTAGTAACAGATGTTGTTTATCCCTTAACAATGATAAATGCATGTCATAATTATGTCTGTTATTTTTTTTAGATTGATCGTGATATATTGCAAGCCATTCCAGATGATTCGTTGAAAGAATATATTCCATTAGCTGGCGATCGGTTTGTCTTGAGAGAATTTTGTAAGAAGGGACCGAAAACCAAAAAAAACACACTAATCAAGAAGTTGCGTAAAAGATTAAATATTCAGAAAGTGGATTCAGACTCCGATGAGGAACCAGTAAAAAAATCACATTTGATTGGGAACGCAAATGCCTGGAAAAAAACCAAAAAGGTCTCAATCGGCTGGCTGAACTATGACGTGTCTGCCAGCCAATTCCGACAACTGAAAATGCATGGTGGAAGTACAAGAAAATTCGATTTTCATAAAGATGATGGCACGGAAGCAGTCTTGGTAAAAGGCAAGTCCGTATTTTCCCCTGGTGGAGTGAGTAAGATAGGACACATAAATGATTTTGAAATAGAATTGAGAGATTTTTCACATGAATTGATCAAATCAGAAGACACCATTGAAGAATGGTACGACAAAACTGGGGTTTCCATGTTAAGGTTTTACATTTCAACCAAACCTATAGATAAAGAACTTCCATCTACACCTAAAAATAAAGAACTTTCAACTACACATAAAAATAAAGAACTTTCAACAACACCTAAAAATACAAAAGCAAGCATAAAACCATCAGCATTGGACACAGACCAGTCTGACAATTCCTTACCAGATCCAGAACTTGATTTTTTCTTTGGAAGCATTGATAATATTCCACCTTTACCTCCTATTGAAATCTTTGAAAGTGATCATGAGCTATATGACCCAGAAATAGCTTTCCGCACTGACAATGTTCCAAGAGAAAACAATAATGATGTGACATTAAGATATGTCCCTAATACAAGTACGCCATTAGCAGACCGTGATATAAGTTCACATTTAACATTCCAAAATGTTGGACCAGATCTCGAAAAAGAGGATATTCCAACATCTGCCTCTCTTAAAATACACAGAGGAAGTTTATCAATGATGGAGATGATATGTTATTTCAAAGATCCATCCTTGATAAACAACCCGGTTTCAATTATTCGGGTCCTTCCGAACGGGGAGAAGGAAATTGCAGAGGATACAGGTGGTGTGTTGAGAGATGTGTTGAGCGAATTTTGGGGCTATTTTCTAGAGAATTGTACACTAGGTAAGACATTTAAAATTCCAAGTCTCAGACATGATTTTGGCTATATGGAGTGGAAGTCTGTTGCCCGCATCATGATATATGGATATAAGTTTAGTGGCTATTGGCCTATTCAATTGGCCAAGACATTTATGGAACAATGTATAGCTCCAGGTGATGAAATTGAGACAAAAGAATTGATGAGTGACTTTTATCAATTTGTATCGGTACCAGATAGAGAAGTGTTTAAGAAAGCTGTGGATGATTTTTCCAGTGTAGATATCGACGAACTGTTAGATGCACTAGAGACGCATGAATGTAAGGCCAGACCTACAGACAATAATATAAAGCTTATTTTAAAAGAAATCGCACATAAAGAAATAATCCAAGCTCCAAAGTATATCATAGATTGTTGGAAAACAGTATTTGAAGAAACCAACGCAAAATTTATAGACCTGAAGAAGTTATCTGAGCTATATGAAAAACTTCAACCAACTAATAGAAAAGTTGTTCAAATTTTAAAGTTTCCAGATTTTATGGATGCACCTTGTTCAGAAGTTTCCAATTACCTTAAGAGATTTGTGAAAAACCTTGAGGCAGATACTTTGAAAAGATTTTTAAGGTTTTGTACCGGCTCAGACCTGTTGACAGCTGAATGCATCACCATTGAATTTAATAGCCTCACTGGTTTAGAGCGTAGACCAACAGCACATACTTGTGGTTGTGTTTTGAAACTGCCCAAAGTTTTCGAAGACTTTATGTCTTTTCGATCAGAGTTTGATCAAATCCTGGAACATAATTTCTGGGTGATGGATATCATATAGCTGCAACTGTTGATGAATTCTAGACATTCCTGTAGAATTTCAATACACAAATGACAATAATTTTGAGATAGAACATCTGAATTTGTTTCTGAAACTTAATCTAATTCACAAAAAGACATACTTCATTGAGAAGCAGTATCTTTGACTTTTTATAGAATATTGCAATAGTAATTTATCTTTACCTTTTTTATCACATTGTGCATAAAACCTGAAATCAGAAGGTTAAATGACATATAATAGGTAAAACAACATATACAATAGTGAGAAATTGGTTTAAATTGATGAAATCGCACTAAAATGTGATGGCAAATGAACATATGTAATGGGTCGCGGGCAATATAGATGGATACAGCAATGACAGCATATTATTTTCAGACAACTTTATGTGCAGGCAACCTATCAGATATTATGTTCATGAGCTAACACATTTTTGAGTATATATGTATATACTATTTGGGATTTCAGCTATTGTGACTAATTTTTTGTTCTTTCTAATGCTGAAACATAATTGTTTTGGTAGAATATGTAAAATGACCAACAAACAATTGCTTGTTTTATAGTAATTGATGAGATATCATTGTTTTTGTGAAGACGAAATTTTATGGTAAATACTATACTGTTTGTTGTCCATTCGTTGTCCACAGTTTGGATGATACTAAAAAAGGCTTCGATGGTAAATTATTTATATTAATTAATGTCAATTTCATTAATATCTTATTTTACCTTTTGGAGTTATAAGACTTGATTCGTTAAAAAGGGGAGCCTGTTTCCGAACCTAAACTAAAAAATATAAATTTCTGAAATCATTTCTGGATGACGGTCATATTATGACCATGAGCTGAAGGTACAGCTATTTATTTTAAAATGATAGAACATTTTCTGTTTGCTTAGTTTATATCGGTTGATGAAACATCACCATGTTATTGTAGAATGACAAAAAGTTTTTATTTTTATTTGTTATATTCTTTAATCTTAATATCAAAGGGTGTTATATGTGACAAGTTAAGCCGTTTCCGGACTTATTTGCTATTTAAGACATCTACAATATATCATATACTTGAATTACAATAATATAATATATTCGAAAATCCTGTAAGGCATATCTTAAAACATATTAATTCAGATGTCTAAATAAACATAACCTATAACATATAACATGTACTATACATGAGATGTTTTTATAAGAATTCAGATATATAATCACTGAGTTAACGAATTTATATCTGATGTACTATTTTAAAGATTTCTTTATGAATTCAGATGTCTTGTATAGCTAGTAAATATATCTAATATCAATCAAGATATATTAAATAGCGAATGAATGTTAAAACAGTTTCCCATAGCCAGATACAAATAGACTTGTGGATACTTTTAACTCTACATGTGTAAATCCTCAACTTATTTTTAACATGATTTATATTCAATCTAAGAAGATTGTTTTTTTTGTGTTCAAATAAACATTAAAGTTTGTTACATCTTTTGTTATATTGAATTTCAGGTAATATATATTGCAGTGTTTAGAAATGTGCATATATATAGAAATAATATGCTTCTGTCTGTTTGTTGCTTAGCTAGCGTGTCAAAATTCTTTTTGATCCCATTTTCATTAAACATGGTCTGTAGTATCAGAAACAGTCTTGTCACGGAACACTAAAAGGTCCATGGGAAGAACAAGAGCGACTCGTCCATTATATTTCTTTACAAATAAAAAAAAAAAGCCGGTCCACACGAAACTCCAAATCCCGAGAAAATTCAAGATCCTCGAGTGACCTGTGCCTTTCAATCAAGCTGAGACTACTATTAGTTTCAGAATCAAGTCACAAAGACTTCTGCTGCACGCACATGTTTAAATGAACATTTGTAGAATCGATCAAAGATACAATTCAATGTTCTGATTAGCCGATTTTATTCTATTCTATTCTACCATATAGTGACCGCCTTTAACAAATTGAAGATTACATTGTATGTCTCAGGAGGAAACTTAAATTGATATATATATACATTTTTTTTAGAATATGAAAAATAAAAAAATGGTTTGTATTATTAAGTAAGATGTTATAATTGAGTTAATATTGATGCTTTGAAATTGAAGATTTGAAAGAGTCTACTGAAGTGCAGTTTACAATGTTTTCCGGAAGTTTGTTCCTCGGTAATAGTTCTTGGAATATAGGATCTTTTCTGTTCTGTGTGTTGCAGGATGGAATTTGGAAGCTGTTCGAATTATAATGCCTTGCTCGTCTTTTTTGTGGGATAAATTTATTATTTTTAGGTATTGCAACCTTTTTGTGTTCAATTTTATATAGCATTACCAATCCGGAGTCGTTTCTTCTATGAGAAAGACTGCGCCGTTCAAGATGGTGTAACATGTTACCAACGGTTGAGGTGTTTCTGATTTCTATGCCCCACCTACGATAGTAGAGGGGCATTATGTGTTTGGTCTGTGCGTACGTTCGTCTGTCCCGCTTCAGGTTAAAAGTTTTTGGTCAAGGTAGTTTTTGATTAAGCTGAAGTCCAATCAACTTGAAACTTAATACACATGTTCCTTATGATATGATCTTTCTTATTTTAAAGCCAAATTAAACTTTTGACCCCAATTTCACGGTCCACTCAACATAGAAAATGAAAGTGCAAGTTTCAGGTTAAAGCTTTTGGTCAAGGCAGTTTTTGATGAAGCTGAAGTCCAATCAACTTAAAACTTAGTACATATGTTCCCTATGATATGATCTTTCTAATAGTAATGCCTAATTATATTTTTTACCAATTTTCACGGTCCATTGACCATGGAAAATGATAGTGCGAGTGGGGCATCAGTGTACTTTGGACACATTTTTGTTTTGTTACAAAACGCGGAGCCCTCTTTTGGACCTTTCAAAGCTATCTATGTCTTGTTGTAAGTATGGATCACAAACAGAGCCAACATACTCTAGTGATAGTTTTACTAGGGACGTATATGCTTGCTCTTAAATTGATGTGTTCAGGTTTCCTCCTTAGAAAGCCTTATTTCGCAGAAAGTTAAACATAAAAATAGTGATATGGAGGCGGCGTGAGCAGACTTCTTTAAAGCTTAATAACTTATAAGGTGGAAGACCTATATACTTCATACGTTGATTATATATGCCTCATGGTACGAAGTTGCCATCAGTTACATGTCCATTGTCCTTGACCTCATTTTCATGGTTCAGTGACTTCTTGAAAAAAGTGGTTATTTCTTTTTAAAATGCATTTCTCTCTTATAATGAGTAGCATGATAAATATATTTGGTATGTGCGTACTTTGCAAGATCATCATGCCCGTCAGACAGTTTTCACCTCACCTCCACCTCATGGATCAGTAAGCAAGGTTAAGTCCATATGTTAGATACTATAAGCCATAGGTCTAGCATATTCCGTGTATCATGTATGGAATGATTCTAAGGTATTTCAAAGGGAGAAAAGTTTAACGGCTGATACTAGTAGCGGTAACAGGATGGACATGAACCTCCCGTACGCTGATTGAATTTAATTTGTAGATAATATGTTACGTATACAATGATAAAGAAGCTACGATTTTTCTTTAGAGTAATAATAAACGTTCTTAAAAAGTCTCTTTTGCAGATATCAAGGCGATCAGAAAATCGGGAAAAAAAATATTTGAATGGTCTTTTTCTGATACCGTACGCACACAAATACCCCCCCCCCCCCCAAATCGGCCTTAAAATAGATGTTAGGTGTGTTTATTATTAATGTTCTGAATCACAAATCCTACAAGCTTTCATTTAAAACCATTGCAACTGAAATTTCCATTGGAAATTAAAAAAAAAATTAGCATGGGTGTACTGAAAATTCGACATTTTTGGGAAATGACCGATATATATACAACCCAACAATGGTAGATCTGTAAATTTGCCTTTGGAAATTCTTGGTTCTCCTGTCGCCGGGATTCGAACCCATGCTACTGAGATTTTTTTTCCAAAATCGCCTGCACTGTAACCGGCGCGCTGGACATAAACATATAAGGTTTTGATTGGATAACAACACAGAGATGTCAGTATATATTCAGGAAACTGCCCGGGGTATATACGACGTTTTTATCCCCAATTGTAGTCAAAAGTTATCACACTGTCAGAGGCTCACAGAGGGAAAATAATGACGTGCTTCAGTAAATAATAGATGTTTGATACAAAATCACGCAATTAACGCTTTTAATACTTAAATTTAATGTTGAAATTGTTCTTATGAATTATTATATACACGATAAAATTATGTTCACAGCAAATTAGAAAATCCTTCACGTATGCCGAACATATCAGGTTGGGTTTTTCAACTTATATTTATGTGTTGTAATCAAATACCTGCACTGGAAAATAACATTAAGTCAGGGGTAATCCGTAATATATGTGTAATTCAGGTCTCAGAAAGGGTATATACTGTGACTTTCCCGGCTAAGGACTTAAATTCCCTTCGCCTTCGGCTCAGGGGATATAAACTGTTAGCCGGGAATGTTACAGTATATACCCTGTCTAAGACCTGAATAACATATAATATTTGCAAATTTTGTTCTTCCCAAGTTTGACCCATCATCATAGTTGAAATATATTTTGGGAAGCTATTGTCACCACTTGGCGTCCGTCGATTATGACCAACAAGCGACAACATGGACACATCTACTTAAAATAAACCGCATGAGCGAAGTAACAAGTTTTTGACTCGCCTGCTATGAAAGTCGTAGAAAGCCAGACATACTTTAACCTATAATGGTTTACTTTTTAAATTGCTATTTGGATGGAGAGTTGTCTCATTGGCACTCACACCACATCTTCCTATATCTATATATGAATTGCAATTCCTGCGACAGCGGCGTAAATATTTTTTTGTGATTCGGTCTGTTTCTCGGTAACTGCAAGTGATAGGCCAATGGTATTTGGTCTATGGAACACTTCGCAGGTTTGTTTAGGTCAGTCTGACACCTGTCATTGACCTCATTCATTTTCATGACCCATTGACCGACCAGGTTGAAAATTTTTATGTTTTTTTATTCAATGTAACTATGAGTGGTAAATGAATGTATTGATCTATCGAATCGGCTGAAGATGCACATGTCACCTGACCGTAACCTTATTTTCATGGTCCACCAACTATGTTAACAACCTGTTAAAGTCTGTTTCAGTAACTAAATGGTAGGTCAATGATATTTGGTCAATGGATTCATCCAGGGGTGTACTGCTACTTGCCGTCTGAAACCTCTCATCTGACACTGGTCTTCAAGTTCACAGCCCATTGGTTATGTTAAACTTTTTATGATTTGTATGCCCCAAATCACATAGGTCAAGGAGGCATATAGTATTGCCCTTGTCTGGTCGTCCATACATCCGACCCTATCTTAGACTAGTAAAGTTATGCCTTTCATGTTGTTTCACATATACTTTATATGGGATAGCAATGATATTTGGTCAGTAGATAGACCTTGGGTAGTTCACCAAACAAAAAGATCACTTTGATCTACATTTTACACATGAGTGACTCGGTAAAATTTTTGCGTTTTTTTTAATTTCTCAGATACTAGAATTTATATTACCTGTCCCAAGTCAGGAGCCTGTTGTTCAGGGGTCAGACCACAATTCACATCCCTATCTATTCTACCGATTTTTTTAATTTTCACAGATTTATTACGATTTTTTTCTAAACTTTCTAACACCCGCTGCATTTTTTCGCCTGTCCCAAGTCAGGAGCCTCTGGCCTTTGTTAGTCTTATATCATTTTAATTTTAGTTTCTTGTGTAGAAATTGGAAATTACGGTATGGCGTTTATTATCACTGAACTAGTATATATTTGTTTAGGGGCCAGCTGAAGGACGCCTTCAGATGCGGGAATTTCTTGCTACATTGAAGACCTGTGGTGACCTTCTGCTGTTGTTTTTTCTATGGTCGGATTGTTGTCTCTTTGACACATTCCCCATTCCATACTCAATTTTATATCTTAAATTGTACATGAATCACCTTTCTACATATAAATTTTCAACCCATGTTTTAAGTCTACTACGAAAGAATTGCTTTCTGGAAGACAATAACTACTGAAATAACCCCTTGTTTTCTGGAAATCTTAAATAAGTTTACTGTGTAGAATGCATATACTGATATATATTTTTTTATTTTCATTTGTTACCTATTCTGACATCGGACTTCTTTTGAACTTAGTTTTACTATGCGTGTTGTTGTGTGTTTTTTCTCTCCATACGCTAGTAGTATTAGATGGTGGGGGTTGGGATTTCAAAATACACGTTCAACCCCTGCGGCATTGTTGCGCCAGTCCCAGGTCGAGAGCCTCTAGCCTTTGTTAGTCTTGCATGATTATCAATGTTAGTTTCTTGTGTATATTTCGGAGTTTACTAGTATGACGCACAGGGACTCGGTTAGCAGATTAAAATTTTGTAAATCAATGTTTTTAATTAATTTTCTTATTATTTCCTGTCTATTTGCATTACTATATTAACGTATTTGACGTTGCCATCACTAGGTTTTTTCAGTATATGGATATGGATAGTAAACTGCACATTGCCAGAAAACAAAGAAATAGTGATGGCAACGCTAAATACGTTAATATAGTTCTATCCATATCCATATACTGAAAAAAATCTAGGTTTTTTTCAGTATATGGATGTGGATAGTAAACTGCACATTGCCAGAAAACAAAGAAATAGTGATGGCAACGTTAAATACGTTCATATAGTAATGCATATGAAATAGACAGGAAATAATAACAAAAGTAATTAAAAACATTGATTTACAAAATTTTAATCTGCTAACCGAGTCCCTGTGGTATGACGTCCATTATCACTGAGCTGGTAGACAATTTTGTTAAGGGACCGATAAAGCACGCCTCTAGGTGAGGGAGTTTTTCGGTGCATTTATGACCCGACAATTATTCGTTCAAAGTTCATATTTAGGATTTTGTATATTTTTATAATATTTGCTTTTTTATCAATTATTCCGAGTCCTCATTGCGTTTTAATAATTTATCAGTTTATTGTATTCTACGCTATTCAAAAGTTACTTGTATTTTACATTTAACTATAATCCTTTCATTTAGATTAATTATCAAAGATTTATATCTGTCTTTAAGATAAAAGGTTTTGTAACAAAGAACATAGATAATTTGACACTAAGTGATAACTGCCGAAAGCCATTCTTGACAAACTTATACGAAGCATGTTTTTAATCCTTATTCCCGCTTTCGGCAAAACGCGAATTAATATTATTTATTAAAAGATATTTGATTGGTTCCTTTTCCGTATGTCAATCAGTCTTTTGTATTTCTATTTTGTATTTATTTTTATGTTGTTATTCAGTTATGTTTTGATATTTGAATTATATGGATGTGAAATAAATATGTAAACTTTCAAGCGACTTGGACTTTATCTAAACTACCGCTAGTTTCCCCCGAAACTAAGGAATATGAGAGAGGTGACCAACAACCTGGTCATACATTTAAGACCCATTGGTAGCCTTATAAATACATATAAAAGGTACCAGGCTTATTATTAGAATTACGCCAGACGCACATTTCGACTGTAAAAGACTCATGAGTGGCGACCGAATCGAAAAACAGAAAGGCAAAATATAGTACAAGTATAACGTGTTGATCGTCGGGAGTTACAGCTGAGCGGTGAAGCTCGTAATGTGACCTTTAATTGCTTACTTAAACTACACTGTGACGTAGGTGGAGAGTTGTCTCATTGGCACTCATACCAAATTATCTTCATTTTCTTTGTTCAGTGGACCGTGAAATTGGGGTCAAAACTCTTATTTTGTATTAAAATTAGAAAGATCATATTATAAGGAACATGTGTACTAAGTTTCAAGTTGATTGGACTTCAACTTTATCAAAAACTACCTTGACCAAAAACTATACCCTGAAGTGGGACGAACAGACGGACGGACGGACGTACAGACCAGAAAACATAAAGCCCCTCTAGTATCGTAGGTGGGTCATAACTTTGAATCCTTCAAATAATTGAATTTGCCTCATTTATCTTTTGGTCAACACAGAACGAAACATGAACTATCTAGAGACTGAAAACAGTATTGTAGTATTGTATTATTTTTTGGTTTTAAAAGCACTATATTGATTTTACTGAGTATACGTCTGATTTTCAATGCTTATTTCAAAATTTTACATGTTGAAACAGAACGAATATCAATATCATCATGTGGGCTACTCGGTCATGGTGTTCACATTCACATTGTATCAGCTATATATCTTCATGAAATAAATCCCTCAGGATTTTGTACAGTGCAATTGCTGTATCAAGGCTGGTTGGTAATGAAAGAGCGTTTTCCTTCATGTAAATTCCACATAGATCCCATATGTCTTCATCACAAACTTGATCTTGACGAAAGATGCATTCAGTTTTACAGACATCGATTTTATCTTGATCCACTTCGATTCTGTAACTTCGAGTTTCATATGAAGTCGGAATCATATACATGACCATAGGTCTGCCATGTGGACAATTCTGGTTTTTTGTAGGGCGAATCTGATGTATATTCCAGGTTGTCATCACGTCATTCAATTCGTTCTAAAATAAAAATGAAAGACATTCAATAAAACAGATGATATCTCTGCTAATTTGTCAAAATCAACAATGTGAATCTGATTTAAATTTCGATTTCTTACAACACTCAAATTCAAAGAATAATGGTACACGGACTTATATAAGCTGCAAACAAGCAGCTTAAGAACGTCGTCGTTCGACCTGTTACAAACTATGCATGCACTTGAAAAGTACAAGTAACTTAAGGAGCCGATTATTTTAACTCTGAGGGGAGGGGTATGTTTTTGCCGTCAAATATAATTAGACAATGAAAAAAGAAAAAAGAAATATTCTGAGTAAAAATAACGTCAAAATACATAAAAAATCGGTCACGCCGCGTAAAAAAATACTTCAAAAAAAAAGGGAAATGAACATGAACTGCCCCCGTTCAATCAAGTTAAATGGGTCTGGCCTTTATCCTTCATTAAAAAAATTCGACAGAAAATTACACGAGTTTAAATCCATTTTTTTAAACAAACAATAAAAAGCAGCACAAAAGTCCACTCTGGCTTATTGACAAGTTATGTTAAACATATCTGGACTATGTTGAGATATAAATTAAATATGTCGGAGTTATTTCGAATCTTGACTATTAACCCCGCATGCATGACAACGAGGTAGCAACACACATATACCTTCCCAACATATTACCCTTGTATATGAAACCAGACAGCCTGCTGATTTGGCATAGCCAGGAACAATATACACTGCTCGTAAAGCTGGTTACCCGTAGATTTCTTTATGCTAATATAACTTATAAGCCCATTTTCCGTCTGAAAAAGGCATGCTCATAAGGATTAGCTTTTAATGTACAATTAACGTATACTCATTAAGCGCACAGTACCTGGTACAAATGGAACGATGAGCACAGGGAAAATTCTAAGTTTGGATGTAACACACATTCTGATTATCTGAAAGTGGTTTTTTTACTATAAGTCATATACATAATTTTATAAACGTGAACATGACGTCATCAGCGGTTTTGTTCTCATTATTTGCTTCTTATCGAAACAACATCTAACATGTGATAAGGTACTACGCGAGTTATTAGGATGGAGCACAATTTGTATGTTATTTCTAAACTATTTGGCAGAGAAAAAAAATAGAAGAGTAATTTCTTATATGAACGGGTTCAGTTAAGTCGGTTCACGTGATATGAAGTTTCAGTTTTAAAGACCATATTGATAAACTGTCAAAAATATTTAATTTATATACGCTCGCTTCGAAATAGTTGTTTTAAAAACGGTTCCACTACTCACCAAGACTCGCAAAATCTTACTGTTTCTAAAGTTTGTGCTAATGAATTATATATATACTTTGACAGTATGCGTATATTGGTTTATTATTATTATTATTATTATACCGAATAATTAAACTTCCAATCTCTTACATATTTGTAAGTCACTAAGATAAAATAGGAACTGTACTATTATTTTTCTTAATTGAAATTTTATGGATCTTGTACTGATATCCCTTATATAGTGCAATATAATGTATGCAATGTGGGCTTTGCTCATTGTTGAAGGCCGTATGATGACCTATAGTTGTTAATGGGTGTGTCATTTTGGACTCTTGAGGACAGTTGTCTCATTGGCAATCATACCACATCTTCTGTTTTATATACTTTGAGTCAACATATATCTGGAAAACCGAAGTTGTCAGCTGGTAACCTATTATCATTTCGCAACGATATTAAAATAGAATCGTTAGTAGAAAAAAATAGAGGTTCAGTTTTGTTAAAAATATGTAATTAGAGCAGTAACTTACCTGAAGCACAGACATGCAACAATACTGTATCAAATTCTTATCAAGAAGATCGCCATTATATAGACCATCATCTACCAAGACACCGAGCTTTTCAATCCAAACCTGACAGCACTGGCGTCTCAAAATGTACCAAAAACTCTCTATTCTTTGATTTCCTGTGCTTGGTTCGTAAATAAAACTTTCTTTTTCAGCTAGAAAGTTTTGAAACGCTGCTACATGACCATTTTCTGTTCCATGGTCTCCACGTACTCGAGAAGGACACCCTTTTATCTTGCTAACAGCCTCCATATAGTAGCCTGCAATAATTCTGGGATTACTACTGGTTGAATATGCATTTAGCCAAATAAGTTGTCTGGAGAATCCATCAAGGCAGCCATTTATGCAGAGACCATACCGTTTTAGTTTATCATACGAATCAAGATGCCACACGAAATCTGGGCCCCTTGCAAAATAATGTCTCCGTCTTAATCTTTTCTTTGAACGCATCTTAACGCCAACAGGATCAAGAAGCTTCATCATCATTTCAACTGTATCACGAGGAACATTTAGTCCATTCTGGGTGCACTGAAGGTGCATCCAGCGGTATCCGTAATCAGCACCACTCGAAATCTTGTCTTGTATGAAGAGCGCTGCTTCCAATACATCTGTCTTTGACTTGCGCCGCCTTAATCCGGCCCCCTTTAGTGTCCTCTTTAAGGTTCTCATACTAATGACAATCCCATGTTGTTCAGCGAGGAACTTTAAGATGTATTTGTACTCAAATCCCAAACGAAAATAGAATTTACAGATAGATGTTCTATCAATATCCATTTTAATCTGAAATAAAAAAAAATAGACAGAGATTAGCACTCAACCGTTAATAGTCCCGAGCAGCCAATAACCTATTCAAAACTGCATTAATTTTCATATTGGACCCCCGTTTTATTTTTACAGCTAATGCTTGTGTATGGGAAATATATGGTTTATGCTTAGCTGTTTAAGAATAGTGAAAATATCGACAAAGACAGTTTTAAATCTTTAAAAAAAATTATATTTGATACGTGTTTTAGCCGTTTTGTATCCAATTTGAAGTAAACAAAAATAAAATAACACATATACATTGTCTCATTTCTATTCACTATGTACTATATAGATGTAGGCAGATGTGGTGTGAGTGCCAATGAGACAACTCTCTATCCAAATAATATTTTTTTTTTAAAAGTAAACCATTATAGGTCAACGTACGGCCTTCAACATGGAGCCCTGGCTCACACCGAACAGCAAGCTATAAAGGGCCCCAAAATTACTAGTGTAAAACCATTCAAACGGGAAAACTTTTATTGAGTTCTTAGCTAAATTAAAATAATTAGCTAAACTATTCCGTAATAAAGGTTATTCTGGCATTTCTTAAAGAAATTTCTTAAATTAAACGGACGATAATGCTTTATATAAACCAGTCGCAACATTGCCCCCCCCCCCCCCTCCCCGCGCCTGTACACCCAAAAAACTTCTTGGTCTTGTATTTTTCAAGTTTTGTGAGTTTCCTTATTGAATCCTGTTCCACTCCGTGTCCATCCTCTTTTCTAGAAATCCTGCTTGTGTCTACTGACCATTTTCATAAAATAATTTGGCTATTTACAATGAAAATTCTTAAAAACAAACCTTTCTTCTTTGTACTGTCTACCATTTCCGGAAGGCAATATACACGTGACAATGTCAAATCGAACGCGGTAACGAGAAAACCATCTCGTAATTACGACATAATTATGTTGTAATAACGACATAGCATGTCGTTATTTCGACATATTATGTCGTTATTACGACATGTTATGTCGTTATTTCGACATGTTATGTCGTAATTTCGACATATTATGTCGTAATTACGACATCATTATGTCGTTATTTCGACAAATTATGTCGTTTGAACAACATAGCGATGTCGAAATAATGACATATTATGTCGTTCTTACGACATGTTATGTCGTTATTTCAACATGTTATGTCGTTATTTCGACAGATTATGTCGTATTTACGACATCATTATGTCGTTATTTCCACAAATTATGTCGTTTAAACAACATAGCGATGTCGAAATAACGACATATTATGTCGTTATTACGACATGTTATGTCGTTATTATGACATGTTATGTCGTAATTTCGACATAATATGTCGTAATTACGACATAATTATGTCGTTCTTTCGACAAATCATGTCGTTATTACGACTTAAAATTATGTTGTTATAACGACATACTATGTCATTTTAACGACATAGCGATGTCGTTATTACGACAAACTATGTCGTAATTACGACATCTTTTTTTTTTTTTGAATGGCCCTTATCGGCTTCCGTACAAAATAATAGGAAATTCTCAAGCTGCACCAACATATTATATCTGTGAAGACGATTATTGAAATGATAGCGCATATAAAACAATTGACTTATGTTATGTAATATCTTATAACAGCCTAACGCAACGTTAAATGTCTTTTATTGTACATAAAAACATAAAAGATCATAAGTATTGCATACTTATCAGAGATGAAATTCCGTGGAAGTTGATTGGTGTTATAACCGACATTATAGAAGTGAACAAATTCTGACTTTTCACTAGACAAAGGATACGATTTTATAACACGTTGCACTTAGTAGAGGGCACTGGAGAAATATTCAGGCTCATAATTTTGAATTTAGAATATATATAAAAGATATAAAAGGATTAATACTGCTGTGTTTAGCACAGTCATTTTATATACTATAAACCTTATACTTCAGGGTATCACAAGATCAGATAGGTTTTCCTAATGATTTTGAACAGAACAACACTTTAAGAAATACGTATCACTATGCATTACATGCATTGCATTCCTCAAATCTTTTTGTTTGTATAAAGAGATTATTTATAGATATTTTTTCGTTCATTGAAAACAGAAGTAAGTTTTAAAAGGAAGACTTTATCATTTGCTGATATGTATATATTTATATATATATACAGTGTATATAAAGTGCGAATCCAGCTAGTTCATTTTTACTGTTATATGCGGGTATGTCTATTGTAGAATAAAGGATCATGGGAAAACTGTATTTGTTTACGTTTTGAAAATATCAAGTTAAAGGATTTTAAGTTAAGTTTTAACATATTTTCATTGTGATATGTCTTTATAATATACAAACATAGCATTAAACTTCAAATAAGTGTTATAAAAGCATCATAATATAGCATATCGATTATTGAAAGCGATCCATTTTAACTATAGATGCGACGAATTATCACTGTTAGTGCAGTCATTATTAATGTAGAATTTTCAAAGATGCGAGGAATTTTTATTGTAGAATTATGTGATAAATGCACTTGCAACAAATGAAAAAAAAAATTAGTTGATGACTTTAGGATTTATGATACATGTATTTTCCAATTGTAATACAAACTCCTCATTCATTCTTCATCAAATATATAGCTTTTCAAACTTGTAACAAAAGCGATTCTCAAAATGTCATATTGTATTCTTCAGATTACGTTTCTCCTTGATTTTAACTTATATAGTAAATCACTGGAGCGTGACAGCAGCGGGCCCTCTTAAGCGGTCAGTGGGCCCCTACTTATGAAAAATTATAGATCCGCGAATGGATACTACCACAGAGGTAAAACCATGCACATTTGGGTTATTGTACACGAAATGCATGCTACAATTCATTTTTGTTGATTTTAGACCCTTTGGAACTCTATGTGGGCTATTTCAGCAACTAGGCAAAAAATCCCCAAACTTGATACATGGTCAGATTCAGCATGTCAACGAATTCCAAATATCTATATTAAAGGACTTTTGTCTATAAATTTGGACCCCACAAAATTGAAAAAGGGACCAAAAATATGAAAAAATGCATGCATCGGATACTTTTGTTATTGAAGGCATGACTGTAACAATAGGATGAATATACAAAAATATCTTTTTCTGGGGTCTCATTTTGGGGGTTCTGATCCCGGATCCCGCTTACTGTTTTGGCAGATTCCCGTATTCCGCTTATTGTTTTGTCAGATTCCCGTATCCCGCTTATACTATGCAGTTCTAATTTTTTGTAATTATCCGTGTCCCGCTAGACTTCATTTCCCGTTTTTCTCTACACAATCATTTGACTTTCACCTGTCACGCTTGCAAAAAATCGGCAATCCGGCGTGACGCTTATACCCAAATGCGACCCACTATTTTACTCTATTTTGACTCATATAAAGCCCATTATAAATATATTAAAAAAGTAGCGTAGATTTTTTCATCCCTTTTTATCCCGTCTCGTTTCGTTTTTGAGCCATATAGATGTCGTATGTGACAATGAGACAACTCTCCATCCGAGTCACAATTTATAAAAGTAGACCATTATACGTCAAAATACGGTCTTCAACATGGAGTCTTGGCCCACACCGAACAGCAAGTTATAAAGGGCTCCAGTGTAAAACCTTTTAAACGGGAAAACAAAGGTGCAATCTATATCAAGATGTACGTAATTAGTGGTGAAGTGTCATGGAAATGGATAAAAAAATAAGGATAAAGATCTCTATACGCTTTATAAGAAACTAAATGGAATACATTTGAAATAAATGTTATTTCTATTGAATTTAGTAGAGTGTTTTAAACCAAACTTTTATCCGTAAGTTAAATTTTATCAAATCTTTCTCTTACTTTATCTATTATTTGAGCAAGTCGGCTAAATTAAGGCTTTACAGCTAATTTCCTAATGCATGTAAAGCAAAACTTTGGTTGGCTTGCTTGCTTTGTTTGTATAATTGTTTATACAAACTTTGTAAATAAGATTGACATTTTTTAACAATATGAATAGGCATAGTTTAACCTGTATTTTTAATATTTGAATTAAATTGGGTGTTATCATAATGATTATCCAATAAAAAAGCAAGTAAATCAACTAAAGTCTTGCTCTACATGCTTAAAGAAATGAGCTGTAATAGATAAAAAAAATAATAATTATACAGTGAAAATGCACCGCATATACAATACTAATGATTCGCTCCACAGTTAAAATGAAAGAATAGTATCATTATTCGACAGTAAACATGACTAGCATTACGAAATCATCATAGTGGAATTTAGTTAAATATGAAGAAACTGAATGACAAAACATATTCTACGTTGTACAACTTTAATAATTGTATTAAAATGAATATTTTTTACTGCAACAACATCTCACCTGTTAGTTATAAAGCACCTGCACGATCTGTTCGTGAAATGTCCTAAAAATTCACCTATTTTGGTATATATTTCACAGTTGGATGGCTTTAGGCGCGATAAATCCCGCTCGCATCTCTTACTTTGTTTTATTAGTATTATGTATTTCTGAACATATACATTTTAACAAAATTTTTTTCATTTTCTTCAAAAATTAAAAAAAGTTCGTCTGTTTATTTATCATTCTACATTAGACATTTATGGCATATACAGTAAAAATGATATTTTAGGATCCGCACTTTACATACACTGTATATAGATTATCTAACAATGTAATTTTAACACACTATTTAGAATGTAAATATAAGAATGTTTAAAATATTTAAAAAATGATGAAAATAAACACAATATTTCGCTAGACCAACTAGCTTTATCAAGCGTGCATCTATCCAGGTGAAATCGGATGTAGATGATAAGAAACTTTTGCAGCTCAACGTCTATGTTGCACTTAACTGCCTTTAAAATAAGAAAATTTTGCAGCTCAATGTCTATGAGCACTTGAATTTAGTTGCTTTGAAAATAAAAAAATTTTGTATTTACATACTAAATAGTGTGTTAAAATTACATTGTTAGGCAATCTATAATTTTATTTGTGTGATTGAATTAATCTCTGTACTGATTAATCCACACTCCCATAGATTTGTATGTCATGTGCTGTTATTTATATATATTTAAGTGCCTAAAACGGCGAGAAGGAGAAGAGAAAACTTTTGGATCCACCAACTCCACACTTTAGAACCTGATGGTCTTAACGAAAAAGACGAAAAAAGATACAGGAAAGAAAAAAGAATAATTTAAAACAAAGCATCGTCCTTTTTATCCCGTAATATTGGCCAATGGACGTTGCTAACTTCAACTACCAATTATGTATTTTTAAGGTAGCCAAATCCAATACAACATATAACGTGGTGTCCAACTCGGTGTTGACTTCTATAATTTGGAAAGTAACATTATCAAAAGGATGTTTCGTTGAACGAAGATGTCTTGTGAAAGGACAGTTTTTGTTGGTTTTGTACGATGAACGATGGTTATTGAGCCGAATATTAAATTTGAATTGTCGAAATCCAGATCGGGTGTACTAAAAAAATATTGACACCGTATGTTTGTGGCATAACATCGTGGCCACAGGTTAAAAAAAAAAATTCTGTTTAGTATTAAATTCAAATTAAGCCCCATTTTGTTACATCTTGTGAACTATTTTATTTGGCAATCGCCAATGGCAGTCAGCAGGGTTAAAGAACATCAGTTGTTTGACCTGTTAGTCAAGTGGGTGTTGTTTAAATATACTTTTTCACTTTTTTGGTCTTTTGGAAAATGTTGTTTTTGCTGTTATTAGACCCTTCTACAACGAAATTTGTTTTACATGCACACGTCTTAAAATTGCGGTTTTTATCCAACGCAATCATAGGTTTGAACGTAGTTTTCAATTTAGACTCGTTTATATATAAATATATGACTTATGATATGGTTAGGCAAATTAAAAGATTTACTGATTCTGATAACTTTCCACTGTTTTCTTACTACAGGGAACATCTCATATAAGTAGTTTTAATTTTCTGTCATTTAGAACCATTGTCTATTCGTTTAGTGAGATTGAGCTTTTGATTTTGCCATTTGATTAGGGACCTTCCGTTTTGAGTTTTCCCCGGAGTTTTTTTGATATTTTACTTTTCTTGTGGCTTATGTACCAATGTATGTATGGTGATATTCAGAAGGAGGCATACTTTAAAAAGATCACTTTTTGTTGTAATAATATTGTATGTACATGAAGAAGGCTTTTTATTTCTTGCAGCTGTGTACCGGTAATGCAGCAGACATTTTTCACCTATATACGTCATTTTGTCTCTAATTGATAGCTGTCTCATTATCAATCAAACAACGTACTCATATTTGTATAGTGTTTTTTCCATATATGTTATCCCTAATTGTATTTTTTTATAAAAGAAAAGTACAATGTCTACTTTTAAGTGGGTAAAAAATCTCAATGGACTAATATCAATTTCTAATTAACACAGTAATCATTCAATGAAGTATGTTCCGTATGATTAAAAGTACAAACTAAAACGTCTACGGTCAATACTTTCTAAATACGTTGCAATATAGGTGGCACGGTAGTATTTCCTGGCCCATAGGGGATAATGATAGCCTTTTTAGCATTTTCACCCTTTCTAACACTGCGAAAAATTCTACATTCACAGTTAACTGAAGTACTTTCATTTTACTATTCAGAAATAAATTTGAATGTGTATCATGACCGTTTACTTTTTTTAGCTATTTTTAAAAACCTAAGGCCACTAGTGCTTTTAGGTCTTTTATCGTGCAGTGAATACAAAATTTTTAAAAAAATCCCAAAAAAAATCATTTTCATCTGTATGTAAAATTATTTTACATTTTTCTACATCAGATTCATCCCTCAGGGAAAGTATTCCAGTTGATACTGTATTTTTTGTCCAATCACACTGTTCAGTTACATTGACTTAGGTAGGGTACACAAAAGAGCAACCTTAATTCTGGAATGCAAATACTACCGTTCCACCTTAAATGGCTTATTAATTGACACATTTTTATTAAACGACCTACTTCTTTTAAGTAAAGCTTGTAACATTTAAAAATCACGTTCTAAATGTATATATCTACTAGATAATCAGGTCAAAGGTATATTTCTTTCGGGTAAAACGAAAGGGAAAAAAGTTAACGCAGATATAATTGGAAACAAGATGCATGTTTGTATTTTAACACCAGTTATAAAGATGCATTGCCTTGCGATAATGACTTAGTATTGTATGAAATTTCAACAGTTAACGGCAATATTATATCATATATCTGATGTGCATAATGAACGAAATGTCAAAATATAAAAAGATCACAATTAGAATAGCACATCAACTGCATAAACTGCAGAATAAACATAGAATTTAAAACGGTTAATTACTATAGCACTTTTATGATCAGAAATTGAACCCGTTTAGGGTTCAATTTCTGATCATAAAAGTGCTATAGTAATTAACCGTTTTAAATTCTATATGGGAGTGAGATCAAGTTTTACATTTGTGACAATGACTCGAAGATGTATTAAGGTATATTGTATAAAAGAAATCAGAAGATGTATGAATGCCAATGAGACAACCCTCTATCTAAGTCACAATTTGTAAAAGGCAACAATTATAGGTTAAAGTATGGTCGTCAACACAGGTTATTTCATTCCAGCCGAGTGGATTTTTACAGAGAACAATGTATCTCTTCTTAAGACAAGACACCTGTTCCTACTTTGGCAATTTTATTTTATGAAACAAAGCAGGACCAGTTCTTCAATTTGTTTTTTAGTTTGTAATTAGTAATACAAAAAAGTCAACATTTATGGGAATCATGTTTTCTGGTATTTGCGTCCGTTCTGCCGTTCGACCGTCCCGCTTTAGGTTAAAGTTATTGGTCGAGATAGTTTTTGATGAAGTTGAAGTTCAATCAACTTGACACTTAGTACACATATTCCCTATAATATGATCTCTCTAATTTTACTACCAAATTAGAGATATTCCACCATTTTAACGGTCCACTGAACATAGAAAATGATAGTGCGGATGGGACATCCGTGTACTGGGGACACATTCTTGTTACACTATGGTAAGAGGGAAGATACTTTTTGTTTACTCTAACAGACCTTTTGTAACTTGTAAGTATTCACAGATCTGATATACGCCACCCCTAGATGTGAATAATTTAAAAAAGGGGTTTTGTGGAGTACTTTAAAGACTCAACTATATAAGGTTCTTTGTATGGAGTTTTGTGTTATGTTAGGTATTAAATGCATTGAAGGATGATCCAGTTCTTAATCATTTGTTGAGATTCAACGATATAACTGCAATACAAGTAATAAAATAATATCATGATGCGGCCTTTAATAGCTGGTTATGTGGTATTGACCTTACTTATAGTCGAAGAACGTGATGTGCCCTACTATTGCTTACATCCATGCCATTTGGGCTCTAGCGGAAAGTTGTCTATAAACAGTCATACATTTCTCATATCTCCTTTTCATACGTAAAAATTCAGGAAGCAAAACTATTTTTTCGTTTTTATCATAGTTTTCCCATTTCATTTTATAAATCTAACATAAACTTTGATATAATGATGACCATATTTCAGCCTAACCTGACAGCATATGTCACAATGTCCACTGTAATGTCCAACACAAGTGTTATTTATCCACCCTACGGTCAAAATTTCGTCGTGAAAAATTAGAAATATTGTCCACCTCTTTAGATGCATTCATCATCGTGATAATCACTGTATATATGAATAAAATTGACCAAATTCTGTCCACTTTGATAACTCTTATCATTGAATCTGCAGGTTTGTCGTTTTTATATCTTTTTTTTATATATACATGCATATGTGCAGTTGAACAAGAGACTTTAAAAGGATATTTTATTTTTTTGACAGAATTTTATAGTTGATACATGTGTATAATAATGAACGTTTTTATATCTTTTTAATATATACATGCATATGTGCAGTTGACCAAGAGATTTTGAAAGGATATTTTTTTTGACAGAATTGTATCTTTAACATAACAATGAACATTAATCTTGATAAGTAATTGGGTTACATATAAGTAAATGAATATCAAGTAGAAAATATGTCGTACATAATTTATTTCGAATATGCAGTCATTGTGCACTACGTAACCTAATTTACAGATAAAAGCCTTACGATAACTCAACTGTTATAACATGCGGAAATAAAGATTGATACAATTTCCATAGCAGTTACACAATAAGAGATAAATAGGAGTGTAAATAATAGAGATTCGCAGTTCAGAGTTAGAACTCATATCCAAAGATTTATGTTATATCAGGCCTATTTATACCTTTTAATTACTAGAAATCACAATTGTTCCATTTTTTTTTCTTTTACTTGCATGGTCAAAACATGAAAACAGTTAAACTCTACGTGAAATTGAATGGTCAAGAGTATAAATCATATATATATGACCCTATTTATATACACTTTTTTTTAAAATACGGATTCACAATGCTACATATTTTTATATTTTTAATACAAAATTATTTGTCAATATAAGGCGTTGGTGATTTGTTCATTCTTGAGAGTTGATTAGTTATGAAGACAGGGAGGTGTTCTCTCTGCTAGCATGGCTATATTTCCTTAGGTATGTCTAAATGTTCACGTAAATGAATGCCTTCTCGAAAGATTTTTTTTTCACCGAGCATCACTGAAGAGACATTATTATCGAAATACACATATGGTGCAAAAACTTTGTTTTGATTTTTTTATGAATCTAGATTTTTTGTTTAAATACATAACACTTTTTCGTTTCGGACTGAACGTGAAAAACATTTTGTTTAATTAATTCTTGGAGCACTGAACAAATATGATAAAATTGCTAATGCAAAAAAAGTAATACAACAGCAAACAAGTTTTAGCTTTCTTAAAAGCTGTGGACTGCTTCGCTAATTTAATGTAATATGTGTGCATGTGGTATTTTTAGATAGTTGATTGATATGAAATGGATTTCCTTTAAGAGTGTGCGTTATGAGTGTGCCTCTTTGGAGGTGTGTCTATATTAGGAGAAGTTATAAAATACAGATAATACTTTTTGAAAACGTTGTATAGGAACATTGGTTTGAAAAGAAAATCGTTCATATTGCAGATTGACAAAGCAAATAAACGTGTATTGATAATTGATATTTCAATATTGAATTTCAGTGTGCAATATATGCATAATAAAACGCAAATGAATGATCGGAAATGATATACAAAATTTACATATTAAATTTTCCGGCTTTTAATGACTTATCCTGAACGAGAAAAGTCTGTAATACTTTATCTCATTTAAACCAATGCAATGGCTGTTGCTGATTCTCAGCTGCATCATAAAGTAACCAATCAGGGATCAGTAATTATTTCAAGATGGCGTGTAAGTCTACTGAAACTAATACATGTAGCCACCTCACCGTGATGCGAAGCAATATATATATTTGTACTTGATTATTGTACTAAATGTTGACTTTCATATAAAAACCAACAGAAATTTCGGAAAAAAGGGGTAGAGGGATGAAAAAAGAAACACATGCCTCCATTACTTTCTGCATAATACAAATGCATTAAACTGAAGTCCGTATGAAAGATGTTTCTATAACTTGAATAACTTGGACTCGGGGTCAAAGGTTCTGAAAGCCAAATATATATTTTTTTTTAACCATTTAGGATTATCAGAACGTAAATAAAACAAAATAGAATAGCAAAAATAGCTTACGCTTAACTTGCCAGAAGATTGTAAAAAATTATAGATTTGAATTAATTTTGGATGTAACGCGTCTTCTGATTGGCTGACGTTATTTTGTTATCAGCCCATAAACATAATTAAGTCATGTGACTGTGACGTCATCAACGTTTTTTCATGGTTTTCTACGGTTTACAATGGAATTTAGAATTAAATTATTAGAAATGACTGTAATATTTTTTTTTGTCTATTCGAAATAACATAAAAAAATGTGGTGCACATTGTTAAATAACCCGCTACGCGCGTTATTCAGTGTGCACCAAATTTTTTATGTTATTTCTTCATAGACAGAAAAAATATTACAGTCATTCCTTAATTATTAATAATAAGCTTTTATATAATTGTAAAGTCCCACTCGGGGTCTGACAATCAACCAGCAGCGCCATCTTACAATATCAGTACTTTCGTTGCATGTATGGTTTTAATAGCTGGTTCCGTGCTTACAAGTTATTTGAAATAATGTAAATTTTATCTCGTACGAAGAACAACAACAAAAGTTTGGAAAACAAAAATATCTAAATGATTTTAAGATGGTATTTTTTGTATTGATTTTTGGTGTTTAACGTCGCTTTCAGCACACTGCTTCATTGTTGCGGTCATCTTTTAATAGTAAATGATGTTGGAGTATCTAAAGAGAATCACTATCTTCGACAGGACAACTGACAATCCTTATCAATTAAAACCGGCGGAATCATTTAAAAGAATTTAAAGGAAGTTCGCTTGTCGTGTTTTGGGAATTATGTCAGATTTTCGGAATCCTCTGGCTTTATCCACTTGAATGCCTTCAAAGAATTTGCCTATTGACCCACATTTTTCTTTTTATAAATCTTTTTATGTCTGATGATAAGCCACCTAAAAAGTCGTATAAAATTTTAATTATTTTTAAATAGTTTTTGAGAAGTTAAAATTGTCAATTATAAAGCATGAATAGTCAAGAGAGAATATTTTCCCGCCAAAATTTCATTGGCTAATATCTCGAAAACAAGCACATTGACCTATGTATTTTTTTTTTGCTCTTTTGATTCCTTCATTAACCCCCTTTCAATATGAACTAGTGTTTTGAAAAGTTAATTATTTTGAAACTGAGAAGCGAACTCCCTGAAACCAGAGTCGAATCAGAAATAAACTAGACGCCTCTAATATGTTGAATGTTTGTTGTACTGAAACCGTTGTATGGCTTGAAAGTATGATATTATGGTAGTATAAAATATGGTTATAATTTCTCACTGTTTTACCTAGTAAAAGCTTTACTTATGCAATATACATACTAACTTTTGATAATTACGTTGTTTTCGATCAAAATACTTTTTTACAAGACGAACAACACGATTCGTTCAGTTATTAAACAATATGATATAAAAAGAAAACAATATCGTGAAAGTTATTCCGGTAATAAATAAGTAATTAATATAACAGAACAGTCTGCTCAAACAAATCATCAAAGTGAAAACAAACATAATTTAGTAATTAATTGGTAGACGTTGTTTGCAGTATACTTTTCTTTGGTAAAAATTAAAAGTGTACTTTGTAATTACTTCTTTTAAAATGTTGAAAGTATAATTGACGTAAGGGTACCCAAATTGCACCTATTTTGACAGTTTATAACCTACGTTTATTTATTCTTCAGACAAAAGTTTTCATTATAAGTTTATTTTGTAGATGTATCATTACTTATTATATGGTTTCACCAATTTAATTTTGAATCCATATGGAATAATAGAAAAATTGGTCTAAACTGACCTCCAAACCATCAATAATTCTGAAATGAGGAGTACCCAAATTGCATCCATGCTTAAATTCGCATCGTCATAAGTCTAATAACAGACCTTTTGTTTAATTTCTTCAAATATTTTGAACAATTGGATATTAGTTCATGCTTACTCTTAATTTTTTAAGAAATGGATACTTGTAACATATTGTATTTACTCATTTTAAAAAGATGACGTTTTGATGACGTCGCATGGCAACGTTTCAATACATTTTGCTTTTTCAGTGAAAGCTTCATCTATTGATAAATATTATGAACGTTTTGTGCATATCTAAATATGTTTACCTAGTATGTTGAAAGATGTGCATAGTATCAAATCATAAAAATACAAATTGTTTAGTCTCTAGGAAATCTTGTATGATTTTCGCTGCTATTTTTGCTAAATATATGCAATTTGGGTACGGTTACGTTATACATATATTTTGCTAAATTCTAATCATTTTTTTCTTATTTATTCTGATAATTATTTCCTTTTGTACTTTTGGGTCAAAATATGATTAAGCGGAGCTCAGTAGTCCTACACCAAAAATTGGACTATTTTGCGTCGGCGCTCTTGTATTTTTTTTCCATTCGTTTGCGGCAAAGTACCGACGATAAATACTGTTGATTGTATGGTCGTGCAACGAATGATATAGTAAGTAGGAATACTTTATTATTGCTACTATTTTTGTATTTATACTTCACTTGTTCGAAATGCATTCTTCAGTATGATAACATTTCGAAGGAGTATATACTGGTCTTAGTTTCCAAGCTATTATAATACATGTATACAGCGTTTAGAAGTGAGTATCTATGAGTTCAACTTAGGGTGGGGTGGCGGGGGGGGGATTTTGTTTCTGAAAAGGTGATTATACTGCCATATACGTGTCATGTTAGATAAACCAATTTTCCTCCAAAGTGCATGCAGTTGAAATAATTGCATAAACCGGCTTTATAATTTTTTTGACAATGATAACCACTGTATTTTTAAAAGTTTATGGGACTAATCAAATCTTGCAAAATACCTTTGACGATGCATATTCCTAATAGACTATTTTCATTTTTTACCGACTTTTTACTCCGAATTATATATTTTTTCTTAATAGATAAAGGAGGATGTGATGTTAGTGCCACTAAGACAACTCTCCATGTAAATAACAATTTATAAAAGTAAACCATTATAGGTCAATGTACGGTCTTCAACACGGAGCCTTGGCTCACACCGAACAACAAGCTACATGTATAAAGGGTTATTTTTCTGTGGTGAGACATCCTGGTACTCGGCCAAGTAAGAGCAACCAAAATAAGTAAAATCAAACATATAATCGGAGTAATTTGAGGGGAAAGTTTACTGTTGTCCGGTGATTTTGATGTGTAAAGAAAAAAATAAAGCAGTTAATTTCCCCCGAAACTGTTCCGATTGAAAGCTTGATTTTACTTCTTTACCTAGCTTGCTCTTACTTGACTTGGTAACAGGATGTCAAATCACAGAAAAGTTTACCTGTAGAACAATTATATCCGGAGTCAAAAGTTGGTAACATGAAAATATAATTACATGCATTAAAAATGTACCTTATCCTTTATATATGTTGCTCAAATGTCATAATCTTTCAAATCACATGATCTTTAAAGCCACGTGATCTCCGGTGATATCAAATTGCTTCCAGTAAAGTAATACACCAAAACATGGCGGATATTAGATCTACCAGGAACCCTTAGTTAAATTTTGAAAAAGGTTATTGAACTGCGAAACCTTACTTATAATTTGAAATATTTAGTTTCGGATTTAAAAGTGCATGACTTCACTAAAAGCAATTTATTCTGTAATAGAGTCAATGTAAATCTCGTTCTGTAAATCAAAACATATTGAACCATTTATAAAAGGAGAGGAAATTAATAGATCATAAATCTGTAAAACATCAGATAGAGATACTGGCTGTTTCTTTCCTCATATTAAAGTTTTGGCTAGACCAATTTTATAACAGTTTATGTTTATATCACTTTTGAATTTATGAATCAAATTTCAATTAAATCTTGTAAATGAGGTTTTATCAAGAATTGTCTGCACCGAATAACATTTCACAAATTGTTTGATAAAGTCCTTTATACATCGTTTTTTGTAAGCGTTTTCTGTAGAAAGTAAATTTCCATTGAAAACCAAAAGGGTATAAGTATCATATTGCCCATAAGGTGAATTCTGATTAAAATTATGGATAATTTGTAGATTGGCATGTTGAATACACAGATATCTTTTATTTAAGAATCCTATTTTAATCTGAATAAAAAAGAACATCATCAATGATAGCAACGGGAATAACAAAAGGAGTTTAGAAAACCGTACACAAATATATGACAAGCTAAGCACTGATGACTAGAGTTAATCATGCAATTGCTTACAAACAGTTTAAAGTAGTGTCGTCAAATTCCCTCGGGAAGGCCAGCATAATATAAATTAGGAGAAGTGGTATGACTGTCTTGCGGACAACTATCCACGAGAGACCAAGTGACACGAGTGTTTGTGAATTGTTACGATTCAAAAATGCCCTTAACCATCTGGATTCATCTGGAACTATAAACTGAACACATATTTAACACTCAGTCTGTTTACATATCAGTCACGGAATTGTGTGATTCTTGTATATTGTCGTCATCATCATACACTGTCCGTTTGCTACAGTATTTTTGATATTAGTTTTATTTTATACCATATACAGATACTTTAATTAAGAACAGTGACTTCTTATTAATATTTTGCTACACGAACGTTCTTCCTTGAATTCTATATCTTTCCTGGAAATAGTATTTCACAGTGCCACGATTAGATTTACTCCCAAACCATCCGGTTTATTATATTATACGTGGAGAAATTTTGTAATCATTAACTATGAAAGTAAAATATAGCACATTTTAATTAGAAAAGACAAGTCATTCTCTGTTCCTACTATTTTATCTATAGATAAAGTTAAAAGAAAATTTTCCTTGGTAAAATGGCTCATTTCTAACAATTTGCTGTTTTTTTCGTACATGATTTCGTATGTAGCTAAGATTTAAAAAATATTCTTAACAAAACAACACGCATTAAATTCAGACAAATTCAAGGATAAAAAACGAATGCATTTAACTATGTATTTTTTTGCCACAATACTGGTAGTTAATTTCCGCAGTACAATTTTTACTCAGCTCATATAGACTTTTGAGGAGGAGATAGTAGGAGGAAAGTCCCGTTTCAATAAAATGAAATTGATTGATTGATTGATTCGTGTTTGACAACACTTATTTTTGGCGATCAGCTTTTATTGGTGGAGGAAGTCGGAGACCCCAGAGAGAATCAACGGTTTTCGGTAGGAAAACTAAAACACTTTATTCAGATGGAGTCCAGCGCTACTGCCGAATAAAATGGGAGGGAAATCTCCTCTTACAAATAAGCATACAACTAATATTCTGTCCCATTCATAAAATATTTGCAATTTCCCTATAATCTGTCAGAATTTTTCATTTATTTTAATCTACAAACATAAAACTGCATGTATTTAAGAGTGTGAGAAGTAATAAGTCCCTCGTGAAACCGTTAATCTTAGTGACACTTCAAATAGTATTAATGGATCATCGTTTATCTTAAATGTGACAGACAAACTGTGCATATAAACACTAAGTGAGATACTTACACAAAGATGTATGATTATTCTACATAAACAAATTACATATGTCACAATATGTTTCGTACATCCGTGAAGTTTTATACACAAGACAAGCTAGGAATATAATTTTATTGCTAAACTACAAAAACATATCAACTAATACAACTATACAATAATATACAATATTTTTTGGCGTACGGCTGTCTCAGCAATTTAGCGTGCATTGTCACTTTGTCCGACTTTTTTTAAAACAAATAGAAATAGAGTAGTTGTAGGCAAACTGCGGTTTGCTTGCAAACATAACTTTAAAGTAGTCAGATCGGCTGGTTAGTGCCCAGTGTCTAATCTATTTTAAAGCTTTACTACAGAAACACTATATTATGCACTATCCGCTCTCCTGATTTCAAAGCATGTGATTGATAAGCATCTGAACTGTGATTCAGAAAAGTAGCCAACGATATAGTAGAAAGCCAGAGAGAGCCGATCTGCGAAACAATTAGCATAAGCCTTTGTCTGAGCTTTCTAGCCAGGAAATAGTGGCAAGACTTATGCTAAAGTTAGGATGTAAGTGGCCACTGAATACCCCGATTTTGATTTGAGTGAAAACACGAAATGACCCCAAAAACAGATGTTGAAAAAGAATTAAAGTAAATGGTATTCAGTCTTATGGAGTTTATCTGATAAAATTTTATAAATTATGTGTTTTTGTAAAACATAGTATTGAAGACATCTAACAGCGAACCTTTATGAAAGCTTGAGAGATCATCTGCATTTGTTTCAATATGCCTTCTGTTTTGGCATTAACGTTCCTTTTGCTCCTTTTTATTTTAAATAACAGTTACTTCAATCTCTAAATTTGTTAAAATTTACTGAAATGAAACAATTTGAAAGATTTATTTAGAATTTAGATAAAAGTTCAAGAGTATTGTTTAAATATTGTAATAACATCAAGGTCAAAATACGAAGCTGTAAAGAAAACTCATTTAAGATATCAGGCTTATAATTTTGTACGCCGATCACACATTTCGTCTACAAAAAGCTTATTGTAAATTGAGAATTGTTACTGGTTCAACGAGTTCTAATAATGATTCGATCTAATTAAAGCTGATTTGTTCATGGCTTTAAAGATTCAAATACATGCTTTGTTTACAATCATCTGACAACACTCCGCTTTACTTTCTGTTCCAGTAATAATGTCATCAGCCAATGAAATGTCTGCTTCCAAATTTTGAAAGTGTATGTCATAACGATATGAAATACCCCGAAAGGTCTTTCAACAAAAAGTAGAACGAATCATTGTTAAATCTTTGTAAGCGAAGGTCGGAAGCGTGATCTGTTTTTCAATCAAATTGGTCGTGTCATGTTTGTAAATTTTGGTCTGTAATCTCGATCAAATTTCTATCAATTTGCCATGACGTTTTCAGTTTGTCTTCGACGTATGAGTTCGAATAGCCCATAGATATCATCTTTTGTCTTTCTTTGAAAGCTGTGTGCAATTTATGACTTTTGGAATTGTATCAAAGCGTGGTAGATTGTGGAATTTAGAACGGAAACGTGGAATGTGTCAAAGAGACAACAACCCGACCAGAGTAGCATATGTAATGGTTATATAAGAAAATAGCATCCAATTTTTATAATTTCACAACTTTAAGTGCGTCCCTGACATCTTCAAGCCTATACCTTTTAGATGAACATAATTTACGGAATTATTGTTTGTAAAGAATCTTCATGTCAAGAGATAAAAAAATGTCATAAATATTCTTACAAGTCTAAAAGACTTCTCCGGCTGAGCGGTAAAAGGCTTTTTATGCTCGTTCTTTCAGAGAATAATTACAATAAATTATTATTGATAAAAGATGATCAAGAGTAAAATCGTTTTCTATTGATGCGCAGTCCTGTGACATTTCAAAATTTGAAAAATGATATATAAAAAGGGTTCAATTGATAGATTTTATGTTTTTTTTTATTAATGAAATGCTGAGCATTGAACTAATACAATTTTAACACAAGACTATAGTTTGTTATTTTATGGTGTAATAGGTGTCGGTGAATATTATGCACCCAAAAATAAGGTGATGTGATATAATTGCCAATGAGACAAATAAGACCAAGCAATTGTTGACAACCATACTGGTTTCATTAATGATATAAACCCATACCGTATAGTCGGCTTTAAAAGGGCCTGACAATAAAATGCGCAACAATAAAAACTATAAGTATGATCAAACAACTAGATAACAACATTTGAATTAATGTGTACCATATACGGGACAAATAGATAATAATAAATGAAAAATCGAGTTTCTCGGAACCTCATATGATTGTGTTACAATCTTAGCGATATATTTTTCACAGAAGTGATATATCCTCGCAAAAAGTAAAATCACAAAAATACTGAACTTAGAGGAAAATCAATTCGGAAAGTCCATAATCACATGGCAAAATCAAATAACAAAACGCATCAAAAACGAATGGACAAGAACTTTCATATTCCTGACTTGGTACAGGCATTTTCAAATGTAGAAAATGGTGGATTAAACCTGGTTCTATAGCGCTAATCCTCTCACTTTAATGACAGTCTCATCAATTTCCGATATATTTACATTTAGGCATTTAGATAAAAAAATCAATTTTGCACCTAAACTCGTACGGCAATTTTCCTTTATCAATGAGGGTTATATAGTTCTATAGTTCAATAAATTACATAAACCTATCCTGTATTGTTTGTCTTCGATATATGTGTTCGAATAGCCCATAGATATCATATTCCGTCCCTCTTTGATAGCTGTGTGCAATTTATGGCTTTTAGAATTGTACCAAAGCTTGGTAGATTGTGGACTTTAGAACGGAAACGGGGAATGTGTCAAAGAGACAACAACCCGACCAGAGTAGCATATGTAATGGTTCTATAGAAAATAGCATCCAATTTTTATAATTTCACATCTTTAAGTGCGTCCCTGACATCTTCAAGCCTATACCTTTTAGAGGAACAATCTTTATTGTCAAGAGATGAAAAAAAATAAACCTATCCTGTATTGTCTGTCTTATATATAAAAAAGGGTGACGATATCAACTTTGCAGTTGTTAAAACAAGACAACACAATTGTTAAAAACGTATAATCTCATTTCTATTAAAAGTGTCACAAATGTTACTGCGATGCACGTGGCTATGTTTGTCTCTGCGTGTTACTGTGTGTGACTCTGCTGCAGATATACACCTGACTATCTGATTGGTTAAATCTTTGTTTTACTCAAGTCTTCTTGCAAGTTAATTCCATTTCAAAACTTCACGTGTTATATTAGATTGAAAATATTGCTTACCTTTTTAAAATTTCAACACAAATGGATAAACGGATATTTGGAGTATACGCCAAGGAGACAAATTGACTAAAAGACAGTTATACGTCAATATGCATTCTTCAACAATAGATCTATTTAAGGAATGACTGTAATATTTATTCTGTCTATGAAGAAATAACATAAAAATGTGGTGCACAATGAATAACGCGCGTAGCGGGTTATTTTAAAGTGTGCACCACATTTTTTATGTTATTTCGAATAGACAGATAAAATATTACAGTTATTTCTTATAATTTAATTATAAATTCCCATTTGAACCGGGGAAAACCACGAAAAAACGTTGATGACGTCACGGTCACATGACTAAATTATGTCTATGGGCTGATAAAATTAAACAACGTATTGTCTTGGGTGGTTCCGTTTTATTTGTGTACTCCTTTACATTTTGGTTGTTTTTGTGTTGGTTTTAAGTTGTTGTTCAATTTTTTATTTTAGACAATTTGCTATGCATGCCGTAATTTTTATATAGATTATGTTACATTTTAACTGGTGAGCGAGTTAATGTTTCGTACATCACATATACCCTTGTCCATTTTTATTAACCTATATTTTAGACGATATTTTTGGTTTATTGTGTTGTTTGGTAACTATCTAAGTCATGTTTTAATATCAAATATACCTAAAAAAAATCTTTATTTAGATATTGTATTGATGTTGTTTGTAAGGTCTATAAAATAGACTGAAGACTATTAGTTTACCATTAACCTTTAGTTCGCCAACATTTTTACCATACTTATTTTCTAAATTAAGTTCATATTGATATGAATAATGAAATACGAGACCAATTAACCTTATTTGTTGACCATTTGTTTAGTGTTGAATACTTCTCACCTTGTGAAGTAAAATCGTTTTAAAGATATGCTTCCTTTTTATTGAGTGTTTATTCAGTTCATTGCCCGTGACTATAATAACTGCTTTCAATAATCAAAGATTATTTACCTTTTTGTCAAAAAAATAGCTTTATGTACCATTTATTTAGTCAGTAATTTCTTTATTGGTTATATATTCCAAAATTTTCACATGGATTTTTGCTCTTTTTAAATATATATGTGTGCCTTTATTGGCAGAATTTATAAATACGAAGATACAGATAATTTAAGTGACAACAATATCTTGTACTATACAGAGGAAAATGCGTGTTATTTTGGATGTGTTATTTAGTAAATACATCACGAAAGACTAAGCAATGCAAACACTATCGGCAATTTTATTTTGGTTGTTCATCTCGAGAATAAATGCTTATGCTTTATTACAGTCAGATAAGGAAGGCACCTTATGCTATCTGTTCCCAATGAATTGTAACAAACAGAACTAGGAACTTGGAAATAGGTTTTTTTTCAATTACAATAAAACATTTCTGTACGAAACATCACCATCTAAATGCATGTAAAATTAAAAATTGATCTTATATAAGTATTTAAAAGTCACCTATTGACGGCTCGTGTAAAATCAGAAATGAATAGACGCCAGTGAACACTTCAGTCATAAGAAAACTGTCACATTCTTACTACGTCATTTGGTCTCTGGTTAAGAGTTGTCCCATTGGCAATAATAACACATGTAAAAAAGAATAAATGGTATAATTGCCAATGAGACCACCATTAAAAACTGTAGGTCATCGTATGGTCTTCAACAACACCATTTTTTTTTATATTTCATTTCGAAGCATTTATCAATCTCTAGCTAGCAAATATTTGGGTTTCAGCGCTTTTGATGAAGGTTAATCCAACAAATGCAATGTATGCTTCATCCTGTTGCCCTTGGTGAAACATAGGCAACTAACGATATTTCTCTACCTTGTTCTGTTTTTTGCAATCCTCTCCGGATCAAGCCACTTGTATCCTTCTTTCTCCATCTAGGGCTAGGCTGTAACGTTTCTTCTCAATGTGTATTGGGGTCTGCCCTTTCCACGCTTTTCGTGTGGGTTCCATTGTAATGCTTGTCTGGTAATGTTCTTATTTGGTTCCTCAGTGTGTGCCCTATTCATCGCCACTTTCTCAATGTTCAACTCTTCATCAACTGGGGATTGGTTGGACTTTTCTCACAGATCTTGGTTCGATATCATTTCAGGCCATCTGATGTTAAGTATGTGCCTGAGACAGTTTGTTGATGAAGACTTCAAGTTTTTGAAGCAGTTTTTTTTCAAGTCTCAGCTCTATATTAAAAGAGCATGGGTTTTACATTGTAATTCAACAATGCACTGTGTAAACACCTTAAAATAATGCAGTGTTTCAGCTTGAACAAAATATGAAAAATATCTTAATAATATGTGTATACCATCATTCCAATATTTTATTCATTTACAACTTAAAATATATTATTCATATTTAGAGATTATTTACAGATTTTTACTTCATTAGGTCACATAAATATTATAAAATATAATTTTCAGAAACATGGCCTCCAAGAATGTCGTAGTTGTATTTGTATTGGTAACCGTTGTCGTTTCTATGGTTATTGCTCAGGCTCCAGAAGTAGGTACAAGTTCACCCACGACTGTTAGCCCATTGGGAGGCCTTGCACCAGGTCCGGCTTACTACAATCCAGGTAATAATTATATAATCTTCTGAATAATAACTCCCTTTATGCACCCTAGAAAGTTATCGAAATTTAATACAAACGCAGGTCCGAAATATACGTGTTACTAGAAGAAGAAGTGTTCTCAGCCTTGGTGTTTATATTTCTAAACTGACATTCCCTTTTTAGCTCACCTGGCCTAAAAGGCCATGTGAGCTTTTCTCATCACTTGGCGTCCGTCGTCGTCGTCGTCGTCGTCGTCGTTAACAATTTTTCAAACATCTTCTCCTCTGAAACTACCGAATGGATTTGAATGAAACTTAAAATGATTGTTCCTTAGATTATCCTGCTCAAAGTGTGTGCTTCGATTTTTGATCCGTCAAAAAACATGGCCGCCGTTACTTAAAATAGAACATAGGGGTCAAATGCAGTTTTTGGCTTATATCTCAAAAACGGAAGCATTTAGAGCAAATCTGACATGGGGTAAAAATGTTCATTAGGTCAAGATCTATCAGCCCAGAAATTTTCAGAGGAATCAAACAAACCATTGTTGGGTTGCTGCCACTTAATTGGTAATTTTAAGGAAATTTTGCAGTTTTTGGTCATTATCTTGAATATTATTATAGATGAAGATAAACTGTAAACAGCAAAAATGATCAGCAAAGTAAGATCTACAAATAGGTTAATATGACCAAAATTGTCAATTGACCCCTTAAGGGGTAAATGTCCTTTAATGACAATTTTTCACAATTTGTTCATCATATTTGCTAACTTTAAAAAATCTTCTCCTCTGAAACTACTGAATGGATTTGGATGAAACTTAGCATGATAGTTCCTTAGATTATCCTGCACAAAGTGTGTGCTTCGATTTTTGATCCGTCAAAAAACATGGCCGCCCTTACTTTAAATAGAACATAGGGGTCAAATGCAGTTTTTGGCTTATATCTCAAAAACGGAAGCATTTAGAGCAAATCTGACATGGGGTAAAAATGTTCATTAGGTCAAGATCTATCAGCCCAGAAATTTTCAGAGGAATCAAACAAACCATTGTTGGGTTGCTGCCACTTAATTGGTAATTTTAAGGAAATTTTGTAGTTTTTGGTCATTATCTTGAATATCATTATAGATAAAGATAAACTGTAAACAGCAAAAATGATCAGCAAAGTAAGATCTACAAATAAGTTAAATATGACCAAAATTGTCAATTGACCCCTTAAGGGGTAAATGTCCTTTAATGACAATTTTTTCACAATTTGTTCATCATATTTGCTAACTTTAAAAAATCTTCTCCTCTAAAACTACTCAACCAAATTCGTACGTGCGTTCCTTGCAAGGTCCTCATGCCTGTCTGACAGTTTTCACTTGACCTCGACCTCATTTCATGGATCAATGAACAACGTTAAATTTTCGTGGTCAAGTCCATATCTCAGATACTATAAGCAATAAGTCTAGTAGATTTGGTGTATAGAAGAACTGTAAAGTGTACATGTCCAACTGACAGGTGTCATCTCACCTTGACCTTATTTTCATGGTTCAGTGGTTATAGTTAAGTTTTTGTGTTTTGGTCTGTTTTTCTTATACTATATGCAATAGGTCTACTAAAATTGGTGTATAGAATGATTGTAAGGTGTACATGTCTAGCTGACAGGTGTTATTTAACCTTGACCTCATTTTCATAATTCAATGGTCAAAGTTAACTTTTTTAGTTTTGGTCTATTTTTTTAATACTTTATGCATTAGGTCAACTATATTTGGTGTATGAAAATATTTTATGATCTATATGACGGTTACGCAGGTTTTATTTGAACTTGACCTCATTTTCACTGTAGTCCATTGCTAAGTTTTAAGTGTTTGTGTTTTGGTCTCATTTTCTTTATTTATAAACAGTAAGTCATATATATTTGTAATATTGAAGAATTGTTAGCTGTACATGTTTGCCTGGCATGGTTCAATATGTTCAATAAGGCATTGTTTACCAGGTGAGCGATTCAGGCTCTTGAGAGCCTCTTGTTTATGTTCTTTTCATATTTTGAACCCAATATAACTTACATAATTTTACATATGAATGTAACTAAATTGAATATGATCGTCAGTTTTTCTACCAAATGTCGGTGGTTCTTTACACTGACCACCACGAAAGTGTCATTTAACACCAATCAAACAATCAAACCATATACTTTTAGCTCTAACCTTTAAACAAAAAAATATATCTCAGTTTTATATTCCTCTGGCAATTAAGTTTATATGGGATGGGGTTTACCTTATGCTTATAAGATATACAAATCCGTGATACCAACATTTTTAAAGACATAGCTAAAGAAAGGCAAACTTTTAAAATACGCTAGCCAACGAAGGCATGTAAATTCCTTTTTATTTTATTATTATGTATTGCACATTTTAAGGTATGCTTTGCTGGTACTTATATTTCTTTTTTACAAACAATACTAAATTTAACCCTGATTTTAATTATCGTATTTATTATTTCAGCACAAGAGTCCAGAGATCGTCTTGTAACTTTCCTTTTATTTAAGTCAATGATGGGCGGCGCTGATGGCGAAGGCGGTGGAATGATGCATACTATGCTAATGCTCAGAGCATTTGGTCTCTTGTCCTAATTCTTGAACTTTTCGATCATTTGTCATAATATTCATGTAGCAGCTTGATAAATGTAATATTCATACTCAGTAATCTTTTATTTTTATTTTATTATTATTTTTTGTCAGTATTCAACAAATAAAAGACTTTAACCAATTGTAATTCGTCTTTTTTATTTCAATGTTGTTACATGTTATAAGGAAATAAAAAATATTTTCAATTTTACATAGATATAGGAAGATGTGGTATGAGTGCCAATGAGACAACTCTCCATTCAAGTCACAATTATAAAAGTAAACCATTATAGGTCAAGGTGCGGTCTTCAACACGGAGCCTATGCTCACACCAAACAGCAAGCTATAAAGGGTCCCAAAAATGTCTAGTGAAAAACCATTCAAACGGGAAACCCAACGGTGAAATCTATATAAAAAACGGGAAACGAGAAACACTTAGGAACCACATAAACAGACGACAACCACTGAACATCAGATTAGTGACTTAGGTCAGTTGCAAACAATTGCAGCGGGATAAAATGTTTTAATGGTACCAAACCGTCTCCCTTTTCTGAAACAATAGTATAACATCACAACATAGGAAGACACACTATAGAATATCAATTGGAATGACTTAACTCAATCAATAAACGTAGTTGCACAAATTAACACACAAGCATAGAATTAGAGCACTTTAAGTAAAAGAAAAGATATTAATGTAATAGTTTAAGAGGGAATTTTCTTAGAATGGACAAACATTATTTCAACTAAATATGATAAAACTTCTTGATTCGGTATTACAATGTCGCAAAACAATGGAAGAGATACCAAAAGAACAATGAAAATCCCAAGGCAAAGAAGCACCATGAACAAAAGAAAAAGACATACAGAAAAAATGAAAAACAAACAAACCACAGTCCATATAAGAGTGGCGAAAGATACCAGAGTAACATTCAAACTCGCAGATTAAAAACGAACTGACAACGTCATGACTAGAAAAGAAAAAATACAAACACACAAACAGACATAAAATACTTTTCAAGACAAAACATAGAAAACTGCAGACTAAGCAACACGAAACCCATCAAAAACGGGGGTGATCTTAGGTGCTCATATAGGGTAAGCAGATCCTGCTCCACATTATGTCTCGTCGTGTGTTACTCATGTTATTACAAACCCGGTAAATAGTCTAAAGTTCTCAGCAGAAAACTAAAGGTTAAGCAACAATCTTTATTAATTTAGTAATGTCATAACTAAAGAAAACAGAACGGGAATGCGTAATATATCCGTGAGAAACTGTGCCAAACCTGTATCTACATCATTATGTCGTATGAACGCAATGGTTTCATTAATACATACCTATCCTTTTAAGAATGTGTTTAGATTCAATAATGTGTTATAACATTTAGATGCTTCTATTTCAACCATAAACAATTATTTATACAGAATTTTCAAAATTCAGATTCTTATCTGAGTATAAACAGCAGGAGTGGTATAAAATAAGATTGAGAATGGGAATGGGGAATGTGTCAAATAGACAACAACCCGACCATATAGCATAAAATAGCCGAAAGCTATCAATCGGTCTTCATCACGGCAAGGAAATCCCGCACCGGAGCGCAATGTTTGTTTTAAGTCACACAACAGAATTAAAATTGTAATCACAAAAATACTGAACTCCGAGGAAAATTCAAAAAGAAAAGTCCCTTATCAAATGGTAAAATCAAAAAGCTCAAACACATCAAACAAATGGATAACAACTGACTTGGTACAGGCATGTAGACTTTTATGTAGAAAATGGGGGATTAATAAAATTGAGAATGGAAATGGGAAATGTGCCAAAGAGACAACAACCCGACCATAGAAAAAAAACCAACAGCACAAGGTCACCAACAGGTCTTCAATGTAGCGAGAAATTCCCGCACCCGGAGGCGTCCTTCAGCTGGCCCCTAAACAAATATATACTAGTTCAGTGATAATTAACGCCATACTAATTTCCAAATTGTACACAAGAAACTAAAATTAAAAGAATACAAGACTAACTAAGGCCAGAGGCTCCTGACTTGGGACAGGCGCAAAAATGCGGTGGGGTTAAACATGTTTGTAAGATCTCAACCCTCCCCCTATACCTCTAGCCAATGTAGAAAAGTAAACGCATAACAATACGCACATTAAAATTCAGTTCAAGAGAAGTCCGAGTCTGATGTCAGAAGATGTAACCAAAGAAAATAAACAAAATGACAATAATACATAAATAACAACAGACTACTAGCAGTTAACTGACATGCCAGCTCCAGACTTCAATTAAACTGACTGAAAGATTATGATTTCATCATATGAACATCAGGCACAATCCGATGCAAAAACCCTATAAGTGAATCAATATTAACTCCAAAATATGCAATCTTTAATGACCTGACAACAGTATCGTAACTATATCCCTTCTTAATAAGTCTATTCAAAGGTTTTGTTAGTTTTTGAGGTGAATACTGACACCTTTGTGCTTTATAAAGAATATTTCCATAAAAAAATGGATGTGAAATACGATTAAACCTGGTTTAAAAGGATAGTGTCTAAGTCAATGAGACAGCAACCTAATATACTGTTAATCAAGTAGAATTTTTTGTGACGGGGTATTACGTCATAATATCACAATTATATAATTCATTAAATCTTTTATTCGTTGGTTCTTTACACTTCTTGGGGCTATTTAGATAATTATTTTATTTTTGATAATATACCTGGTCATTTAAACGCATCTAAGAGGGTAACACAAAAGTTTTCGTTTCGTTTGACTTTTCTTATGTGTTTCGTGGATTTGGTAGGGTCAATACATGATCTGCCATACGTGTAAGAGTTACTTCCAATATCCAAGGTCAACACTTCCTCTATACCACCGTTTTTCTACCATTGACTCTGAACAACTGGGATTATTGTTCTGAAAAGTACCTAGAATTCAGAAAATCAAAGATGAATATGGGTTTAAAAAAAAAAGGTTATTTAAATCATGCCAGTACCCAGGCACTAACTACATAGTTATTGATACCCCGGGGACTAATATGTTATAGATATAAGAATAATAGTCCCACCTCCGTGCTAGTCAATGAAACACAAAAGCTCCAAATATAGAAAATTAATTAAATATTTACATGGATACAGTCAACAATCTGAAAATCAACGTCACATTTCTATAGAACGGAAAACAGTTTAAAATATCACAACACGATGTTTCTGATTTGGAACAGGCAAAAACACTTGTTTTGTAGCTGGTTATTATTACACTTTTGATATCGTTCAATGCAGTTATAAAAGGTATAATACACATTGGTGGCCGTTGCCTGTTTTCATGCTCTTTGGTCGGGCTGTTATCTTTTTGACATATTCCCCATTTCCAAACATAATTTTATATCAAATATAATACCACCAATGTGCACGTTTAAAAAAAGATACAGAAAGAATTACTTTGTCATATTGATATATAAGTTAATAAAACACAAGTGTAATCAAAATATGTATATTGGGTATAATACCAAGTATTATCATACCCACAGTTACTGGAAACTTATATTATCTAGTTGAATGTTTTGTTACACTGGTATACCCGTAGTAGTTTAGAGTTACGTCCATTTTCACAGATATAGAACACATTTTGTTTAGAGGGCATCTGAAGTCCGCTTCCGGGTACTGCATACTTGTTATGTTGAAAACTCTTTGCAGTGGTTTTCGGCTGTTTTCTATACTTTGATCGGGTTGTCTTTGACACATTTCCTATTCACATTCTCAATTTGAGTAAACTTTTTCTTCCATGAATGCATGATCCACAAAGCTGTACACATAATACTGTATTTCAGTGATAAACAAATGCAACAATCTGTTTGCACATAAATGAAGATATCTTATTTATTCTAATTATTGACCTCTGGTGCAGAAAGCATTCAAATTTTATCATGGGAATATGGGGGAAAAAATATTTTCTTTTCAAGACTTGGAGCACAAAGACTGATATCTTAGGTATGTACTAGTATATAAACTCATTAAAGATACCAGGATTGAATTTTATATTTTCGCCAGACGCGCGTTTTGTCTACAAAAAACTCATCAGTAACGCTCGAATCAAAGAAACTTGTAAGCCTATATAAAGTACGAAGTTGAAGAGCATTGAATATGTTTCAACATCAAAATGACCTCGACATGATACAAAGCAAAATTATTTTTTTATTTGGTGTTTCTATAGAATAGTTAGGAAACTCCAGGGTTACATGGTTACTAAAGGTTTTACACAGGTAAGAATAATGTTGAAAATTTTATTGGTTGATTTTCAGTGATGGTTATTTTTTTTTATATGCAATGAAATGTTATGCGAAAATTTGTCTATAGTACTGGACAAGATTAACCTTAATTCATGTCAAGTATTTTTTTAATTGAAACAAAAATAAATTTTGCAAATCAATGGTGATATTACATCTGTATGCAAAAGAAAATATGAAATGCTATCATGTCGTTATTATGATACTGAATAAGCAAAGTTATTTACACTGGTCATTAAAAGTATCAGTTTTCCAAGGTTAGACTTGAAAACCGATATATCTTGCAATTACAATGGTCAGATTTATTTTCATATTTTCAAAAGGGGGAAATGAGCTGTAGACAAAGCAGACGTAGCAGAAATATTTTGATAAAAAACGTTCGTAATTCAGTCATTTAAAATACAAATAATTGGCCTAGGACATGCGCAGACATGATAATGGCTTCATTTTTTCCCCCGAATGCCAATTCTTTTCTTTCGCCACGGCAATATTTTATATCGTCAGGTTATAGGCCGTCCAATGGTTTATATTGGTTCTAATTGTGCAGGTCTTTTTGTAAATGCTTTTCTTTTATGTAATGATCTTATGTCATAGTAGAACGTGAAAACGTTAAAATAAAATAGATTTACTTTAAAAAAAAACGATAGTTACCGTCAATATTGTCAAATTTATTACCTTAAAAAAAGCAGAAAAAAAACAAATAACCGTAAACAGTAAATACGAAAGCCAAAAAACTGACGTATTACAGGTTGTCGTTTGTTTATGTGTTACATATATGTTTTTCGTTCATTTTATATATAAATAAGGCCGTTAGTTTTCTCGTTTGATTTGTTTTAATTTGTCATTTCTGGGCCTTTTATAGCTGACTTTGTGGTATGGAATTTGCTTATCGGTGAAGGCCGTACAGTGACGTATAATTGTTTATTTCTTAGTCATTTGGTCTATCTTGAAGAGTTGTCTCATTGGAAATCATAACACATCTTCTAATTTATATTCAGAAAGTTAACGATGTAGCAACATGAAATCAACATGGTGTCCTTATTTACGTCTTTTAATTTTACCGCGTAATCGAAAGCATGTAAACTAGTGTAACACCACAATATAGGAGGGTTTTGATTATGTTGTTGTGGTCTATTGGACATCAACCTGAGGATGCTTTTATTTTTGCATTGCTAAAGGAAATGTATTTTGGAGGTTGTTTATTATATCACTGCACTTAATAGGTTGGATGTATATCAATTGATTGTTAAGTGTGGTCAAACATTATGTATTTTGCCTTTTCAATAGGGACTTTCCGTTTTGAATCTTCCTCTTTGTGATTTGAGTTTTGGTTACTAGTTGTTGCAATTGACTTTAAAATAGATTGCAGTACAAAAAATACATTTCATGGTGTCTTCTACATATTGTATACATGAGTTTTATCCTAAGAAGATCTGGCTTGCTTTTATAAACTGAATAGTCTTCTGGTTCAGTTGACCCCTTCTAATGCCTGACTGAAGAGTAACAGTAAACAAACTTTTGTAAAATATATCTTTGAGTCCTCCTTTTTTCTTTCTCATTACTGTGTTTCAAAATCTCTTGATCATCTTCTAATTTACCAACTTTCTTGACGATATGAAAACATACAAAAGACAAAAAAAAACAGAAACTAGCGTAGATGACAAGCAGACATAAATTTGAAAGATCGCAAAACGTACTTTATTTTAGCAGCTTTTAAAACGTGGAGATGCAGAGTTAAGGGAAGAATACTTTTCAGGCTTGACATGGATCTTAGTCTATACAATGAAATTTGATGCGACTGTCATACAAGTGAGAGGTTTAGCTAGCTATAAAACCAGGTTTAATCCACTATTTTCTACATAAAACCATGCCTGTACCAATTCAGTATTATGACAGTTTTCATCCATTCGTTTGATGTGTTTTAGTTTTGATTTTGCAATTTGATTAGAGACTTTCCATTTTGAATTTTCCTCAGAGTTTGGTATTTGTGTTGTTTTACTTCTTCCTAGCTTTGTATTTAACGAGACTTTTATACTTGTGTTTGAAATTGACAAAGGTTGCTTACTGGTGCTCCGTCGTATTGTGTGAAGATCTGTAATGTACAGGAGTCTTCTGATTTATCTTTTCTTTGAGAACATACTAAAAATGTTTTTTCTCGTTTATAATCAAGTTAACTTCTTTTACACAAGACATTGAACTAGTATGTTTACATATATGCACTGAGTATGTGACATAGCATATCAAATCAAACATATTTCTATTTACAGACAAGTATATCTCGTTATGGATAACTGAACAAAACCACTTAAACAAATTGTATATTGAAGGAAGATAATGTTCTAAAATAAATATTAGACAAAAGTCCTGATAAAAACACATCTGTGCTGGGTAGCTATGGGATTTTACATTATCCTTTGATCTTGTTTTTGTCGTAGATAGAACTGTCCCTGCCACCCATTAATCATACTTTATATGATGTTTGCAAAAACAACTAACCATTTTTATGCATCATATCTATAATACACGACAAATTGAATAGGTTTTCCCGTATAATATTTATAAAAGCATAGCCATTGTCTTTATACATTTTGTTTGTACAGCAAAATTGCAATCCTGACTCTTGATATTTTATGTCTACTTGGAAATCCCAACCTCGTTTATAATAAATGATATTGAAATATAACATTCTACATGTTATTTACTATCTTGTTTTTACATCTGAATTATGCAAGTTATAGATGTTACATGTAGATGCCGCCTGTCCGTCAGTCCCATTATCGATATATAGTTATACCGCATGACTTCACCTTCAGTTTGTATGCTAGGATGTTTTCACTTCGCTGTCTGTTTGAACATATATTGAAGGTGTGCATATAATCAGGGTTTTGATTTTATTAATATGTTCTCTTTTGTGAGATAGTTGAACTTTTTCAATTTTTGGAATATTTTCACTTTGCATCTGTGTGGGCATCAATTGTGTCTCCCAGACTGAACAATATCTAAAAGAAATTCCTACATTGACTTTCTAAGACAGTTACTTCAGAGTTGAGTTCGGGGCATCACTTATCTAGTTTTAACTATACATGTATCTAGTAGTGGTGCATTTCAATTAGCTCAATACTCCTGTACTGGTATGGAAATATGGAAACCGCTTTAGAATTTTTTTAATTTTATATCTTAGACAATAATTAGAATTTTAATGCATGTATCTCAATCATCAATAATTCTGTTTCTTGTACAGGTTTGGCTTTACTTGTTTCTTTTGGTGAAATCATAGTACTTTCGCTTATTTGCATATCGGTAATAATGACTTTCTTTTGACAACAGTCATTTCAATAAAAGTATACAATGTCGAACATAAAAATGAAATTCTTCAGTCAAACGTATTATGTACGTTATTTGCCTTCCTACCTTGTATAAATAAACATTGTAAACTTGGAAAACTGTAGGTCAAACTTTAAAAACAGAACCATGAGAACCATAATCATAATATAATTGCTTCTTAAAATATCAACTATTCGGGAAAATTCAGGGTCAAAATACTAGTACTGATGCGTGAATGGGGATGACAGTTGTACATTTTTTATCATTACCTTCGGGTTTGAATTTCAAGGTTAGTCTATTTTAGATAAACATCTTTTGTTTTTTAAATGATTATTTCTTGTTTCCAATCAACATCCTTGCAATTTTAGGCGTATTCGTTACAATAACAGCAAAATATAAATATCCGCCCATGCAGTTTTCAAGGACAAGTAAATCCATGATTATTCATATTAACCAACAACAAAGTCAGGTAATTTAACACAATAACAAGTCACATGATCCAAACCCATTAAAAAATAGGTAAGGTAATATTACAATAATACTGAACTCCGAGGAAAATTCAAAACGGAAAGTCCCTAATCAAGTGGGAAATTAAAAAAAAACTCAAGCACATCAAACGAATGGATAACAAATGTCATATTCATGACTTGTTTTGGGTGTGTTCGAATGTAGAAAATGATGGATTGAACCTAGCTCAACCTGTCACTTGTATCAAATCAAACATATTTCTATTTACAGACAAGTATATCTCGTTATGGATAACTTAACAAAATCACTTTAACAAATTGTATATTGAAGGAATATAATGCTCGAAAAATAAATATTAGACAAAAGTCCTGATTAAAACACATCTGTTTTGGGTAGCTATGGGATTTTACATTATCCTTTGATCTTGTTTTTGTCATAGATAAAAGTGTCCCTGCCACACATTAATCATGTTAATCATAATATGATGCTTGCAAAAGTAACTAACCATTTTTATGCATCACATCTATAATACACGACAAATCAAATATGTTTTCCGTATAATATAAAAGTTTAATAGAGGATATTGAAATATAACAAGATACATGTTATTCATCATCTTGTTATCAAATCTGAATTAGGCAAGCAACGAATAAGTTTTTTTAACTGCACATGTCTCTGATAGCGGTACATGGTAATAGCTAAATAATCCTGTACTGTACTAGTATGGAAATACGGATACCGCTTTATAGACATTTGTAGTTTTAAATCTTTGAAAAAATACCATTAAGGAATGTATCTCCACCATCATTCTGACATTGGGAAAGTATAACGAATAATATCGTTATAACTTATCTACATTTAATCCTCTGGCATTTAAATCACAGGTTTACTAACAATTATATCAGCACAGAAAAGCGAATGCTTCAACCTAAAATTAGGTATTGCTTACTCATTTTCAATTTTACAGTCCTTTTCAATTTTACAGTCACAAACAGTTGTGTGTTAATGTTATCATCATTATAAATGGAACAGTTGATTTTCAGTACAATCGTGGTAGTTGGTCCAACCATGTAGTTCATTGCAATGTGTCAATTCTTCTGAATAATGTATTTTCTGAAAATGTTGAATTGTTCGAAGTTGCTTAGCAGATTACATTGCCTATTTGCAAGTGAGCTTTGAAATGGAATTAAGGAATGTATCTTCACCATAAATCCTGGTCAAATCTAATAATACGTCGACCAGGGAGCCAGGATGTTATGGTTTGGCATAAGAGTGAGCATTCCCAAGTGGGTAACTGGTGTCTTTTGTCATTCTGCTGATTGTCTTTTATTTGTGACTTTTGCAGTGCTTATAAATAAAGACAACATCAGTTTACCAAGGTTCAAATTTCTCGTAAATTGGTTAAGTAGAATCAAATCAATAGATCATTTAGAAAATCAAATGACCTCCAACATAAACAAGAAAGGGTTTTATTACTTTTCTTCTGATCTTCAATACGTTCAATTCTTGAACTATTGCACCACTCGTCCGACCAATTAACCTGTACTCTTGTCTTTGGTGTTGCTTTCTGTCTACCATTAATGTCTTTATATATTTCTTTAGCTTACATTGGACCGTTGGTTTACTCATTAAAATTGTTTCAAATTTTGTTACAAAATTCAACACATTCACATCCATTCTGTGCGTTTCACTGAGTGTTTGTGTATTCCCCATTTGCAAGAGGTATAGAAGAGGGGCGAAAGATACCAGAGGGACGGTCAAACTCAAAGATTGAAAATAGACCGACAACGCCATGGCTAAAAAAAAACAAGACAAACAAAAGTACAGAACACACAACATAGAAAACTAAAGAATTTTTAAAGCAACACGAACCCTACCAATAACTAGGGGTGATCTCAGGTGCTCCAATAGGGTAAGCAGCTCCTGTTCCACATGTTGCACCCGTTGTGTTGCTTATGGTATAACAAATCCGGTAAATAGTCTCATTAGGTAGGTCACATTCGTGAAAAGGGAGGGGTTATTGTAGTTACGACATAACGAACATATCCGATATCATCTGTGAAACTGTAAATTTTACGGACGCCATCACGAGTTGGTTGACCGTTATGGAATAACCGTTTCACAAATGATATCGGATATGTTTCTAACGTCGTAACTACAATCCCCTTCCCTTTCATGAATGTGACCTACCGAATAAGACTTTTTACCGGATTTGTAATCACATGAGCAACACGACGGGTGCCACATGTGGAGCAGGATCTGCTTACCCTTCCGGAGCACCTGAGATCACCCCTAGTTTTTGGTGGGGTTCGTGTTGTTTATTCTTTAGTTTTCTATGTTGTGTCATGTGTACTATTGTTTTTCTGTTTGTCTTTTTCATTTTTAGCCATGGCGTTGTCAGTTTGTTTTAGATTTATGAGTTTGACTGTCCCTGTGGTATCTTTCGTCCCTCTTTTATTCCATAACGGTCAACCAACTCGTGATAGTTAGTTACATTGTAGTGATGTGTCGTTGTTCTCCTCTTATATTTATGCGTTTCCGTCAGTTTTAGTTTGTTACCCCGATTTTGTTTTTGTCCATGGATTTATGAGTTTGAACAGCGGTATACTACTGTTGCCTTCAATGATGAAAGCTTTCGATTTACTTTTAAAACAAAAGGGTTAAAAGTAAAATAACAAAACTACCAAGCTTGAAGAGTATATGTTTAGTTTATATAAAATTCGAATTTAGTCAGTGTTTGAAGAGAAAAAATATTTACAAAACATTACATAAACTTATTTTTTTGTAGAACAGTTAACGAAAACACAGAAATTCGTTATAATCCACGAATGCTATTTTGGTAAAACGTATTTCCATGGTTTACTTTATATAGTATTTCACAAAGTTACAAATTGTTTGTTAGCGTCATTCAGTTTTGCAATATATCATGCCTGACAATGTCCTATGATGAAAATAAAAACTTTATACATTTGATGCATTCAAAAAAGTGGTTGTTTTGGGTTAAACCTTCGTCAAAACGCTAGAAATAATACAATATGAATGTCAAAGATGTATACATATTTGATACGTTATTAGACTTATGACCAAAAGAGACATAAATTAATACATTATCTACATGAGGTATACTAGAACTGTATCTGGGAGATTTAAAACCTTGGTTTCTTTATAACCTTCTTGCTACTGAACTTGCTTTAACCTCGAGAACCAGCTGCGATATCCATCCAATGCTAACTCATGTAATAATACTTTATCAATTTAGTGCGTCGATAGCGCTGCCCTTTGTTTATATTCACCATTCATAATTTGATGTATTGTCCAAGAAATGTCCGTTTGCTACGATTGTGAATCTGAACATCATATATTCATTCAAAACGTTGATTGTCTGTGTTTGTGCTTTTGTTTTTGCCATTTGACAAAGAAATTTCCATTTTAAATTATCCTAGGATTTGGTATTTTTGTTATTTTGCTTTTTTCTCTTTTAAAATTTCCTCATGTATTGCCTTTTTAATTGTGTGTGATGATATCCGATTGATACTATAACAGGATCAGAAGTTAATTGAATAACGACAGTCAACTTAAAATATGTTATAAGTTAGAGGTTTAGCTAGCTATAGAACCAGGTTTAATCCACCATTTTCTACATTAGAAAATGCCTTTACTAAGTCATGAATATCCATCCGTTTGATGTGTTTGAGCTTTTCATCTTGCCATTTAATTAGGGACTTTCCATTTAGAATTTTCCTCGGAGTACAGTATTTTGGTGATTTTACTTTGAACCCAACAAAACATATAAGTAGTCAGCACAAAACGTCTCATCACAAATGATCCAATAGAATTAAACGTATATTTACTTAAGAAATGAATGACTGTAATATTTTTTCAGTATATGAAGAAATAACATAAAAAAATTTGTGCACATTGAATGACGCGCGTAGCAAACCGTAGAAAACCATGAAAAATACGTTGATGACGTCACGGTCACATAACTAGATTATGTCTATGGGCTGATAACAAAATAACGTCAGCCAATCAGAAGACGCGTTACATCCAAAATTAAATTATATATGGATAGAACCAACAGCCTACAGCAGAAATATAACAATGTCAGCTTCTTACCCTGAAGTTATTAAAAAATCGCTATATTTATTAATCATTCTCCATTACATAATTACGAAATAATCCCTGTAGGATATCATCAAATACTATCAATTTTAGCATCAAGTTTCTTCCTGATTATTGCTTTTATACTCAAACTAAATCGTTTAATCCGAAAGAATCAAAATTTTAACCTAGTTTTGATAAAACCTCTGGTTAAATTCACATGACCAACAGCTAAATTTATCGAGATGTTTGGATATAAATATGCCATCCCAATGTGTTGACATGTTGGAAACTTTTGATGCTGATATTGTTTTATATATGTGATATAATAGTTTTACATTCAATTGCCATCATTGTCTCATCTTATTACTGTTATTTCACCGTTGCTGCTCTAAAACTGCCATATTATATTATATTTTATTATTCCATTTAACAACCACCTATCGATAGGACTTCAAGAATTTGATTTTAGCTATTTTTTAATTAACATTGAAAGAGTTTAAGTTTTAGAAGGTCTGTATACTTTATTACATTTTGTAACATATGCAGCAACATTCATTATGATTGAAAAATTAAACAAATATCAAATTTCAAAAATTTAAAAATTATGTAATTTTTTTCTTTTATATAGCAATTCAGTTGAAACATTTTATAATTATATAAAAAAAAAAAGATGCAATGTATGCATTAATAAGAATGAATTCAACAATATAAATACCGAACAATAAAACAATGCAGAATATTTAATCATAATGTATGCTAGTTATTCTAATGTCAACATTCTCGTTTTTTTTAAGTTGACTTCGACGGCCGCATAAACAGTTTCTCACAAACATCAAAGTAGCATTCACCTCAAGACCACACATCTTTTAAGACAGTATATAAACACGCAAAGTCATAAAATATACGGGTAGTAATGAAGTGAGATTAAAGTACAAACACATCAGCATACATTTAATGATTAGGTCATTCAGAAGGTTTGATGTAGTTCATATAACAATTAACCTAGAATTACTGAACAACAACTGTCTCGTTAATTAACTATGTATCGTCAATCAACATACAGGTACAGATGAAATCACATGTACGAAGTTACAGTTCCATGAATTAAACAACAGGGACCCCAAATGTGATCTCAGGTACTCCCGAAAGGCCTAAAGATTACCTTCATTTTTCTTTTTGTTATATTTTCCTACAAATGAAGCACCTCTTTGATTTGAACTATTTTATTTCATTCGAAGCTTTGATGTTATTCAAGATAATCATATTTAAGGGCTCTGAACATCAAAATTGATTGAGTGTGTGGATAATAACATTTTACAAAATGATTTTTTATCTAAATGTCTTGAACTGTAACAAAAACAAGTAACGTGTAGCCATTTATTGTGTTGGTTTGTTTTCTAGTATTGTAAAACCGACAATAAAACATCGTTAGTTTGTGTAACAGAACATTCAACACATACATATCTTCTTGTTAAAAGAAGTCAAATTCAGGTGAGGATAATTTAGGTAATCATGTATTAACTCCACAAATCAATCCAAATCATCGGCAAATTGTTATGTTACATCAACCACCTGTGTCTGGTTAACTTGATCAAAATTGTCGCTTTCTACTAATGAATGTTTTCGCAGTAATAATTAGAGAATTAAATAAATTCGAACTCGTGTTTTCTGCATTTAATGCTATAATTGTTCTAAAATGTATGTTTACGGCAGTAGTAATGTACCATGCCACCAAGGTAATTAACCAACAATTTAATTTTCGTAGACGATTCCGATGCAATATTGATTCTTTAATGGTAATAGATCTAAATTAATCAACAGAGAAGTAAAGAAAACATTGCACCGACTTCTGACATGATGATAGTATCCGGAACAATCAGTTCGTCAGTACCGCTAAATCGACCTTATACTCGTCATAAATGAAAATAATACTTCATAAAGTTGGTGCGTACTTACAATTATCAAGGTTAAATAGCTATATTCAAGAATATTTTGCTAACCAAGGCGGACACTTGAAATTTTAGTTTGAGTGGTACAGGTATAAAGGAGGGGTGAAATATACCAAAGGGACAATCAAACTCATATCGTAGAAAAAATCATTCGTGCATTTAGGGCCATCGTAACTTCCTTGTCATGTTGAGACAGCGGTGCCATATTGTCCGAATTTTTTCGGTAAATTAAATTCTTATAATTGATAACCAGCACTGCTGTCATTAGGGAATTGAGACTTAGTATCCACGAAACAAACATTATTTCTAATGTATCCAGACGATTAATAAACTTTGTTAGTGCATGGATACATATGGGATCCTCTGTCTGGTACATAAAGTCATAAGAGCGCGCATAAATGACGATATTTCTGGTCATTAATTACTCTTTAAGAATGAGTTAATTCAATGACTAATACATTTGTGTGGAAAGGATTTTCGTAAAAGATTCTTTCATTTGCTCGATCGATATATTAGGTCACTAACTTATTGTGTAGCTAATACCTGTTACCTCATATCGTTTCTGGGAATATAATCATTGGCTAAGAGCAAAAGCTAACACATGGGAACCGTCGAAAATTAATACTAGGTGTCAGTGGGCGTGTGTTATTTTTAATACGCAGCAAAGGTTGGTACATGTGTTCTAGAATTGTTTAGAACCGTTTCATTGCAGATTATTCTGACAATTATATTGAAAAATAAGAATTATTCGTAACTATAGATTATTCATTGATATTCAAAATCAAATTTGTTGACAAACAAAACTATTCTAATTTTGAAGTTTTGAAATTCCCCCTTACCTTCGCAACAATAGAACATCACCTACATATACATTTCGCATCTAATTCGGTTTTCAAAAGTAAAATCACAAAAATACTGAACTCCGAGGAAAATTCAAAAAGGAAAGTCCCTAATCAAATGGGAAAATCAAAAGCTCAAACACATCAAACGAATGGATACATGTAACAACTGTCATATTCATGACTTGGTACAGGCATTTTGTTATCTAGAAGAAAAAGTAAAATCACGAAAATACTGAACTCCGAGAAAAATTCAAAACGGAAAGTCCCTAATCAAATGGCAAAATCAAATGATAAACACATCAAACGAATGGACAACAACTGTCATAAAGTTAATTGAACCTGGTTTTATAACTATCTAAACCTCTCACTTGTATGACAGTCGCATAAAATTTCCTTATATTAACAACGATGCGTGAACAAGAGCTTAAAGTTGCAACTCAGACTTTTTAAAACGTCACCAGTGTCTTGGATTAAAGTTGACGAAGCAGGGTGCTATAGTGTTCTTTCATTTTATTTTGTATATTTTTAAACTTTTTTGTTTGGTAATATACTTTTTCTCTGTATTTATACGTCCCGTATTTGTGCTTTGAAATGTTTTGTTTTCTTGTGTTTTATTTATGCTTATGAACTTTGTCCTTAAAGTTTATTTTCTTTGTTTCTTATGGTTATTGATTATAAAACAATGTTGACTGATATACCAAAACTTGACATTGTTACCTATTATGTCTGTTTTTTTGCACACATATTGTTGTTGATATAATAAAATTTTATACGACTTTCATAAAAGTCAGAGGTTAAACCCCAGGTTTTATCCAGAGTTATATACATAATGAAATGCATGTACAAAGTCAGAAATATGACAGTTGCATGCATGTATAACATTCGTGTGATGTGTTTGAGCTTTTAGTTTGCCATTGGATAATTTCAAAGTTTTGAATTTTCTTTGGATTTTTTTTCTTTTCTTTACATTTTACTTTTTCAGTTTTTGATATTAAAAGAAATAAAAAGAAACTTGTCAATTCATCTTTTATATAAAATTCAAATTTAAAAATACCATTCATAACTTGGTCCTTTGGCGACTGACATTGTAAGGGGTTATTTGTGGTCTTTAGTCATCCCTTATTAAAGCTGTAAACAGTCAATGAAATGATGAGACAAATGTTATCAAACCTCGACACAAACAAACATACGCAGAGTATTTCAAAACAAAACAAAATTCCCCAAAAAATAATTTAAAGCAAGAGTTTGATTAAAGGTCCTTTTAAATCACGACTCCTTATCAAAACAAAATGGGTTTTTTTTAAATGGTAAAAATATTTCTAGCAAAACTGCAGTATTTTTAAAACAAAAACCATCTGTCAATACCTGAAGAATAATAATTGTTTAAAAACATTAATATAATCAATTGTAAAATCAAAAGAGATCTAAGTCTATATTACACCATCAATCATTGTATGATGTAATTTTTATTTGATGTTAGTTCTATCGACATTTTTGCATTTTTGTTTAAAACAGCAACATAAAAATGCACGGTTCATTATTTAGATATAAAGCGAAGTAGTTGTATAATACCTGATGCAACAAGATGTCTCATATATCATTTAGGAAGATTGGAATGCTGTTACTTGTGTTTTTTTTTTACTTTAGATAGAGAATAGTCAAAACACATTTTATATCAGTTATTTAAAAGAACTGATTGAAATATCATTTGCAAGCAAGTTATAATGCAATCAGCAATTTAGATTAATTTGAAGACATTTAGAAAAACTAGGTAAACACTATGACCGGTATGAAATATTTGCGACCTCCTATTCAATGAAATTTGCAGAGCATAGTTGTTTACAAATTGAATTGTTTCACCTTTGCAAGATAAATAAAAACTACAATTGTGTTATGAAATAATGAATATCAAAGCGTGAAAATGAACATGGATGGGAAGAGCAAGCGATGAAGTACGATACAAAAATATAAAAGGAATGAGACTGGATACGTCGACAGAGTAAGTGTATCCTGCTATGCATGCATCCCCCACCATACGAATTCACACTCAGTAAAATGCCACACTCAGAAATAGCAGATACTTGTCAGTAGCAATATTACAAATCAGACGACCTTACTGGTATTTTAGAATACAATACAGCAAAACATGTCGCTAGTAAGTTGATACACTGACACGTCAAATTGGTCAACTAATTCGTAATAGTGACCGCAAGACGTATGTAATGTCGATTTCAGTCGTTTTTGCTAGTTCCTCTGTGTTTGTGTAAAGATCACAGTCATCCCCTGATAATGAAGTCCGCATAGTGAGAACATGCACGAACGTATGTATTGTTGGCGTCTGTAACACATTCAAAAGGATGACTTCCGTTGTACCATTTTCAATCCTTGTTTAAAATAGCTACAATGTAAGCCACTGTCTTCTATCATGGAATCAACGTGAGAAAAGACAAATCTTTGAATACATTAACATTAATATGATACAGATTTACAGTGCACTCGTCGTTTGGTCCACGAACAACTTTCACTATTTATTAGGAACAATTAAAGCTTTGAAAGCAAAATGTTAAAACACGTCTTTGAGCAATAATATGTGCATAAAACAAAGCACTTACAAAATAAAATAGCCAGAACACTGTCGGTGGTTAACTTAACGTGTGAGAGTCAAGACTATTTCTCAAATTAGCAAAAAATAAGAAAATGTCGATCATATTTTTAAAGTACCAATAAACACATTTTTAGAACAGATGCACTATCTACTAGTCTGAACAAACCCAGTTGTAATAAATTTTCCAAACGTATAATTACGATACGAATGACAAGAATTTCTATTGATAATAATACAGTTAACCAGGATTGCCTGAGATCAAATGAATGGGCAGTCATATACAAAAGTAACATAAACGTAAAGGAATAGAATAACAAACCATAATGAAGGCTGCATAGACAGGGCAAAACTGCCTTAGGTCGCTTTCTTCCATTCTTTACTGAATTATAACTGCTTACTAGTATTTAAAATAAACAGCATAGTACCTCAAATATACCAGAATCATCGAAACTCTTACACAATGTTCTTTTTATTATTAACGTTCAGTCAGTCGAATACGTATCAACATTCTGGTTATTAGATTAAAAAAGAGATGACTTTTTAAAGTGGTTCATGATCTTATTGATTTTTTAGCGGCAAAATGACAACGTTTTAACCATTAATCTGTAATTTGGTACAGTAAAAAAGGGCGAATGTAAATATTACAAACACGCTAGTATGGGGTATATTTGAAGAAAAAATAAGAATGTACAGGTTAGTAGTATTACAGCCGATTTCATTGAGTGTGTAGCCAAATGTAATTTCTTTGGTAAGCTTGCTTGTTAGTTGAACCGTGAAGTCATTATGAGTTCAGGTATACTACCCTCCTTACGAAGTAGCCTAGTCCAACAAACAGATTAATTGGCAATTAAAGGAATGTCTCTTAGTCTTTGATTTTGTTGACATGCATGTATTGATTGTGTGTCATTGAAATTGAGAATGAAAGTGGGGAACATGTCAAAGAGACAACAAACCGACCGAAGGTCACCAATTGGTCTTCAACGCAGCGAGCAAATACCTCACCCGGAGGTCGCTCTCAGCTGACCCTTAAATAAAAATGTGTAATCGTTCAGTAAAAATGGACGTCATGTTGCCAATGAGACAGCAACTGCATGTATATGTTATATACGAAACAATGGATATCCACACAATCATGGCCTCCACCGTCAAAAACACCAACATGAACTGTGTTACATGCTGCAAATCACCATGGCTACTGACAACATGTGCATAAGGATAATGTATCTTGAACATGCACCGAGTAGTATGCAAGTGCTAAAGAAATATAAATGTTTAAGTATAATTGTTATGGTCTTGTTGTAGTCTAAACACTTTGTTACTGATTTTTATTTTCAAAACATACTCAAGAAATTTCCATAAATAACGCAACTTAGTGTACAGAAAAGATGTGCCAGAATTTTATTGTTTTAAGAAGTAAAATAAATAGATCAGAAATTGAATATCATTTGATCTGTCCTGATTTAGTTCTGGTGTAATAGTTCATAATTTTATAATTAAAAATACATTTTTGATCATAAGAAACGTTTTTTTGCTTACACTCTATAAAAATATTTCAGGAATTCTGATACAGTAATAAACTATTTTATAGTATTTGATACAAATCAAAGATGGTTTTAGATCAGATTTCTATTGTATTATTCTATACGTCAGTAAATAAAGATGTTGGTCCAACTAAATTTATAGATTCCATTTCTTTTGATATCAATACTTTTGTTAATAAAATACAAGGCATCTGTTATATCTAATATTACTTCTGAGGCACTAAAATTAATATCAAAGTTTTTAAATCAACGAGTTTGCTGCGTGCAGATATATTTATGACATTAACCACGAAGACCTTATCAATGACGCAAGTTAATTAGTGCATCTCAATAACTTATACGGAGTACAAAAGAAGACCTTGAAACTACACAAAATGCAAGTCGTCACCAAGCTATTTTTGGTATTCATCTCATGCGCGTAATGCGCTAGGCGCATATGTGAATTAATGTGTAAGTCGGTAACTTTTTGAATATTTTTCTACATTTAAATACTTGAATTGGTTATCATTGAATTAAATTATTTTCTTACTTTGTTTTTGTATAGAAGTAATGACATTTGTACTCAAATTTTAATTTTTGCATATTGTAGCATGATATTATTATTTCATGCATTTGTTTTTATAACACATGAAATCTAATCTCATCGGTCAGTATTTAAGTGTAATATGGCAATGTTTTGGTACCAACAGAAATTTTTGTACTTTTATCTTGTTCTCAGGTACTTCGGGCATTATTTGATAAGTCATTATTTACTTGTACATTTTGTTCTTTTATCTTGTTCTCAGGTCCTTCGAGCATTACTTGATAAGTTATCATTTACTTGTACATTTTGTTCTTGTATTTTTGTATCTAGTGTTAATGGCTGTATTCTCTTTGAATATTTATTGTATCTTCTTCTTCTTGTTTTTTTTTTTTTGTTATGAATAATTTTTTAATAAAAGCAAAGTACTGAAAAGGAAATTTTACTCTACAACTTTTAAGAGTATTGTCTCAATTCAAGTAATTCGTCCGGGATTATATTGTTTGCACATTTTAAGTTAATACTTGTTATCCTTTAAGGAACTTGATGTTGATGGAAGAATTTTGATATTCATCAATAACTTGGGTCGAGCCGAGCATACATGATATAGACACAAATGCTGTCAAATTTAGACCTTTGAGTATTATTATGTTTTGAGTTGCAATATCACTGACGTATGTCACACGTGGTTGTTTTGGTTCTTTCTTTGATATCAGATAACATCTCATCTTCTACGCAATCTGTATTGATTTTAATATCATGGCAGAGAATAATTCAATGTGGTGTTTTTATTAAAAAATGTATATCAATTCAAGAAAATTTTTAATCAGGTTTTTTTTTAAATAGAATATATCACGTAATGAGGAAGTTCTTGAAATTCTAATCCTAAAATCTGTTAAAATGGATTGAAACGAATGTTCTAAATGCATGTACTTGACTAATTATTTACCCAGATTAATGACTTCATTTTCAGACTAGTACATAAATTAACAACGCTATTTATCTTTTCTGTGTTATTTCTTATATAGTATGGAATTAACCTTGAATTCGCAACTTATAGAAAAGAAGACTTAATAAGCCGTATTCACACCAAACGCCGTGTACAGTAAACATGTTTACATCCCAGCTCCTTTGTTCTAACAGGGGTGAACAGTTTGAGTTTGAGTTTCTTTGTTATGCATGCTTTCCTTTGTTCTGTAACATTTTGGCGGGAATGTCAAATCCACTATAAAACTTATAATTAAATATACAATTATACTGAAAAGACTATCTATCAAAATTCACGTAGAAAAAAATCCAGAAATATGCTGGGATTCGAACTCAAAACCTTTATATCAAGCCACGGCACAACCACTACACTAGGACGAATGGATACGAACTATCAGTAATTTAACATACTTAAAGGAAGCAAGATATTTTTATAAGTGGGGCGAGTTGGCAGACCTTTATTCAATGGGGATTAAACCTTTTTCGTAAATAAGTGAGTTGTCAGTGATTGATTATTATGATTTTACACTTTTTCAAAAGTGGAGCGAGTCGGTAAACAAGAGTGGGGCGATTTTTTTCATAAAGTGGCGATATCGGTTGGGCCGATTGGCCAGTGGGGCGAGTTGACATTGTTTGATATCTACTCATCGTGTTCGGGGGTCAAAAAGGGTATACATCATATAGTAATGTATAAAGTATATTATAATAGTTGTGTGGTGTTCTAAACTAGATTTTTTGAATTGTAAATGGGTTTTCGTCTAATCTAAAACAGCTGGGATGTAAAATAGTTATCCCACTCGGACTTGGTGTGTCAGTGTTACATATGTAGATCACCCTCTGGCCACACCGCGTCATCGTGAGATAACTATTAAGTAAACATTGAGTTTTATCAATGGGATGTAATTATGTTTAGTTTGTGTGTAAGTTACACTAACACAACACCGAGTTTAGGTCAATGTGAACACGGCCTTATATATGCAGTGATGTTGCTTCACCAGTTTAACCCCGACACATACTGTGTGTGTCATTTCCAAGTCAAAAACCTTGAGTTCAGAGGTTGTAGTAGGTTTATGTCTGCCATATTTGTTTAAAGTAAACTGTCACAGTTTTATAATAAATAAGACCATTAGTTTAACATTTTAAGTTTTTTTTATAGCCAGTAGCCTATCATATATTTTTCTTATATCTACTTATTTGAACTGTGGTTAATAGGTGTTGCACTGGTATGCCTACCTTCTTGTATATATTATATAAATATATTAAATACCTGGTTGTTTCTGCGCTGGATTCCAATTGGAAGATTCTGTTTTTCAGACGGATCAAAGAAATGTATATTTTATTTCTTAAAATTGACAAAGAATTGACCTACACACAAAATGCTCTTTATCATAATTTTGCTAATAATTTTGCTAAATTAAAAAATTAAGATTTTTTGCACCGAAAAAAATCATCTCATTTGGGCTATACTTCCTTGTATCTACTTATCAAACTGTGGTTAGAATTTGTTGCACTGGCAATCCTGTCATGTATTATATATATCTATATTGAATACCTGGTTGTAGTGATGTCATACATTTTAACGAACGTAATATTCAATGTAGCACTGTTAAAATATTAACACCGGGATCTTGTTACAATAAATTATTTAAAACTTTTACTAAATTCTGTCATAGATACAGCAAAGATTTGATTAGTAAAATTTGCTGTACTTTAAGAAATTTAAAAAAAACAACGGTATTTCACATCCTAAATTTTACGGTTATATTGTACTAAAAGCGCGGAAATCATTATTAGATCCGTGTAAACTCATCGAACCTTTAAACAAACTTATTAGTAACGGTAATCTTACCAATGTTGTAAGCATATCTTTGATTTTAGTTTACATTGGCACCAATATCGATTTTGTCATCAACAAATTAAATGTATTATTTTCAAACGGGATGTATAAATACACATCAACGTTCATTTTTTTATATAGAGTTAAACTCCTAACTATCATACTGCCTGTCGATACTTTTATTTTTCGCATCGCACTAGTCATGTCTGACTTCTTTGACTGTCCATGACGTTAAAATACTAAATCCCTGAGATGGGCTTCTGATAAGTTAAGCCTTTTTCAACTGATTATTATAGTTCGTTTTTATGTTGTACTGTTATACCACTGTCCCAGGTTAGGGGAGGGTTGGGATCCCGCTAACATGTTTAACCCAGCCACATTATTTATGTATGTGCCTGTCCCAAGTCAGAAGCCTGTAATTCAGTGGTTGTCGTTTGTTTATTTATTTATTTTTTAAAATTTATATTTAAATAAGGCAGTTAGTTTACTCGTTTGAATTGTTTTACATTGTCATATCGGGGCCTTTTATAGCTGACTATGCGGTATGGGCTTTGCTCATTGTTGAAGGCCGTACGGTGACCTATAGTTGTTAATGTCTGTGTCATTGTGGTCTCTTGTGGAGAGTTGTCTCATTGGCAATCATACCACACCTTCATTTTTTTTATATTCAGTGGCTTTTAGTCTCTGATGCATAATTTATATTATTAATTGTTGTTGGCTTATATCTAGCTTTCAGTAACAGCAAGTACTCTCAAATCGAATTTGACGTGTTGATACAATTTGTTATGCTTTTTTTTAATATTTAATGGTGACTATTTCGTCTCCACCTGTTTTTTTTATAAATATATACTAGTGTTTATTATGACTATAAATGTTCACTTCTGTTCTTATACTATAAACGACAAAATAATTGTTTTTTAAAGAACATTTCTGTTCTCTATTTATACTGTATACCTTACAACTAAATTATTTTCATTTACCTGTGTACATTTGTTACAGTACATGTACATTATTGTATTTGGCGGTATTATGTTCAAGGTTATAATTCTCTTTCTGAAATTGTTTAACATATCACCCCTTATTTGATTGATTTTGTATTAGCATTGTGTCATAAATCAAATTTATTCGTTCAATGTATGTTCACTTGTGTTAATATGTCTTTTGATTGAGTAAAGCCATTTCAACTGATATTTTATAGTGTATCTTTCTATGTTGTAATATTACACAATTGTTTCAGGTAAGGGTGAATATTGGTACCTATTAAAACGTAAATCAATACAAAACGCATTTGTTTGCACATGTCCTTAGTCAGGAACCTGATGTTCAGTTGTTGTCGTTAGTTGATGTGGTATATAGGTGTTTCTCTTTTCTCGTTTTATGTAGATTAGACCGTTGGTTTTCCCGTTTAAATGGGTTTACAGTAGTCAATTGTTGGACCCTTTATAGCTTACTGTTTTGATGTGAGCTAAGGTTCCGTTTTGAAGACCGTACTTTGACATTTATCATGGTTAACTTTTGAAAATTGTGACTTGGATTGAGAGTTGTCTCATTGGCGCTCATATCACATCTTCCTATATCTATATATGACCTTAAATTTGTTACTGAAATGTATGTCTCATTTGGTGGATTGTCCTTCACCTGGTAGAGACAACCTTTACCGTTGGTAAACAATAATTGAGGTGTACCACTAGCGATTCTTTGTCAGTCTCCTTCGGGTTTCAAACTCATACGGCTGGAGTATTAGATTGAAATATTTGTAAGAAATTAAGGTTATTTTACCAATATCATAGTCGTTTTCTTACTGTTTCAGTAATTCTAGCAAGTAATAGTATAATTTGAACTTCGAATTTTCAATATTCATTTATTTGCTTATTTCGCTTATATGAGTGCTGTTAGAAAACGACACGAAATTCAATCGGTCTATTTACATTCACTAAAAAAAAAACATGAGGTAAGATTGACAAACAGGAAACTCACTATCTGATTCCAAATCTGTATACTTCCCATTGAGCTATATAGAATATGTATTTTATTTCTCAAAAGAGATGTAGTATTGCATTTTGTAATTGATTTAATCTAATAGCTAATGCATATACTGTATAGTGCTTTTAAGGATGCGACATATTCAATCTATACTAAGTAATGTTTTGTTTGCTATTCTGCTTAAAGATATAAGAAGATGTGGTATGTCGGGGTTTTTTTTGGCATATGGCTCCTCACGTTGCAGCATTTTAAATGTTTGTGTTTGACGATTCCTGTATTATGATAGTATCACGAATTTCATGAAATGTTGCGTTTTTTATCCCTTCATTTTCTAGATGTACACATGTAAACCTATCAATTCTATATATAATACTTTACGTATAGCTGTAGTCGTTTTTCTGTTATAGTATAATTATATCTCTTTGCTTATGTTTTTGTTTGATAAACGTCCAGTGACAAATTTGTCCTGTATACTCAGAACGAATACAGTTTGAAATAAACAGTCACAAACATTTGTTTATAAAATACTACTGTTATCTGTTCTTTGGTCGGGTTGTTGTCTCTTTGACACATTCCCTGTTTCCATTCTCAATTTTACGTATGTTCTAGTAAAAAGTAGAAATTATGATTCATTTTTTATTTCGAAAAGAAAAAAGAAGATGTTATATGAGAGTCAATGAGACAACTCTCTATTTGATTCACATTTTGTAAAAAGTAAACCATATATAGGTCAAAGTGTTGCCTTAAACACGGAGTCTTGATTTACGACGATCAGCACACTATAAAGGGCCCCAAAAACTGGCTAGTGTAAAATCATTCAAACAGGAAAATTAACGGTCTAATCTATATCAAAAAGAGAAATGAGAAAATTAATACTTATGAAACACATCAACAAACGACAACCACTGAACAACACGTACCTAACTGAATCACGGCATAATGCTGAGGCACGCCTCCGGGTGCGGGATTTTGTCGCTGCATTTAAGACCCATTGGTGACCTTTGGCTTTTATTTGCTCTTTGGTCGGGTTGTTGTCTCTTTTACACTTTCCCCATCTCCATTCTCAATTTAATTATTCAAAGTCTGTTCGACATCAGCTTTTTTTTTACCTTCCTGTTACCTTTTCTTGTTTAAAGAAACAAGACTCTTCGTCATTATAATGAAGTTATTAAGGTCTACACGCTAACATGTAACTAGTCGTCTGCTATAACTAACGGATGACAATAACATATACCCAAGGAAATTCCGATAACTCATTAATTCTGTCATTGATAAAGAAATGGACACCTGTATTTCTGATTATTGAGAACTTTGTTCGTTTATTTATTTTAAAATTAAATGTCATAAACAGCCTTTGAATTTGTCTGATGGTGACATTCAAGCTAGTCAGATATCGTTCTCAACCCCATGGCGTTGACATATGACAGTTTCAGTTTTCTACATTTTAATCATGATTGATTTGTAATAGTATTACATTGAGAATGGTACTGAAAATGGCAATTAAAATGTAATTTTATTTTCACGATGAAACTTCAACTTTAACAACCCTAGAAATTGTTGTATAGTAGAGAACATCAAAACTAGTTAAATTATAAGTTTGAGATGTTGCCTGAAATAAATAGATTCTTTACAATAAAAGGTCAAAATCATTTAACTTGAATTTATAATGCAACAATTACTGTTATTAGCAGTAGTAAAATATTAGTCAGGCCAAAGTAAATCTTTTTGAAATGTTAATAAGACCAAAGGGGATTCTTTTAGATGATAATATTAGTCAAGACAAAGTGAAATTTGTTGAAATGTTAGAAAGTTCAAAAGTAATTTTGTTAAAACTGTTATTCAGGCCAAAGTAATTTTATAAAAATGTTTTCAGGCCAAAGTGAAATTTGTTGAAAAATTAGTAAGGCCAAAGTAATTTTGTTAAAACTGTTATTCAGGCCAAAGTAATTTTATTAAAAGGTTTTCAGGCCAAAGTGAAATTTGTTGAAAAATTAGTAAGGCCAAAGTAATTTTGTTAAAACTGTTATTCAGGCCAAAGTAATTTTATTAAAAGGTTTTCAGGCCAAAGTGAAATTTGTTGAAAAATTAGTAAGGCCAAAGTAATTTTGTTAAAACTGTTATTCAGGCCAAAGTAATTTTATTAAAAGGTTTTCAGGCCAAAGTGAAATTTGTTGAAAAATTAGTAAGGTCAAAGTAATTTTGTTAAAAATGTTGTTCAGGTCAAAGTAAAATGTTAATTAGGCCAAAGTAAAATTTGTTGAAATGTAAGTTATGCCAAAGTGAATTTTGTTGAAATCTCACTTAGACCAAAATGAATCATGTTGAAATGTTAGTCAGGCTAAAGTAAATCATAATTTGTATGTATTGAAAAGTTATTCAGGCCTAAGTAAAATGTGTTAAAATGTTAGTAAGGACAAAGTAATTTTGTTAAAATGTTAGTAAGGCCAAAGTAATTTTGTTAAAATGTTATGTAGACCAAAGTTAAATTTGGGAACTGTTATTTAGGCTAAAGTAAATCTTGTTGATTTTTCATATTTGAGCTTGAATCGGATCGTTTTTAATGACTAAATCTTAAAATCTTTCACATAAACTAATTAATTTAAATAAAATAGACACTTAAGTGTTTTAAAAGTGGTCAAAATCTTTCGTCAGTTGAACCTGAAATTTGAGGCCAAAATCGGTCCTTACCGGACCTACTCCTTTGTAGAAGTGTTAATCATCCCAAAGAGTAATTTGTATAAATCTTTTAAGATCCAAAAATATGCGTCCTGAATATCTATGAGATAATTGCCACTGAACGTAAAGTAATCAACAATCAATCTAGAAATGTGTATTGAACTTAAGGCATGTCCTTCATCTCTGATGATGTGGTTAACATTAAAAACATGAACGGAGTATAGTTTGATAGACTTTTCAATAAGAATGGGTTCTGGCATGATTATTCTATAACGCTATTGGTTATTTTTTTATGTAAGTCTTCCTAGCTTGCCGGAAAGCACGATTTACCTATTATATATATTAAGTAATTTAACGATGCAAAAAAAAATATTTTGTTTGTATCTGAAATATTTCGTTATAACGTATTTTTATTAATATAGATGCAGTGTCGTTATTTTATACGGAAGCGTATTAGGGACATAGAAAAAATAAAATTGGCAGTGAACTTTTTTTTTCAAAGTCGAAACCATGTGGTTTTTCGTTGTTGTGTTTATGTTTTGAAATTATTTTATATCAGAAACATCTATATATAGACACTACAAAATGTATGGAAACAATAATTAAACATTGTGTGCAATAATTGCTTCTATCGTTTATTATTTTCAATTTATTTGTCAATGAAATATTCCGAATAGTGTTAAATAAAAACTATCGGCAACTTTATTAAATTACCAGGAAAACAGCTGTTATATTTCCTGTGTTTTGATTTTGTATAATAAAATTTAGAATGGAAATGGGGAATGTGTCAAAGAGACAACAACCCGATCATAAAACAGATAACACCAGAAGGTCACCAACAGCGAGAAATTCCCGCACACGGAGGTGTCCTTCAGCTTGCCCCTAAACAAATGTATATACCAGTTCAGTGATAATGAACGCCATACTAATCTCCAAATTGTACACTAGAAACTAAAATTAAAAATAATACAAGAATAATAAAGGCCAGAGGCTCCTGACTTGGGACAGGCGCAAAAATACGGCGGGGTTAAACATGTTTATGAGATCTCAACCCTCCCCCTATACCTCCAGCTAATGTAGAAAAGTAAACGCATAACAATACGCACATTAAAATTCAGTTCAAGAGAAGTCGGAGTCTGATGTCAGAAGATGTATGTATCAAAGAAAATAAAGAAAATGACAATATTACATAAATAACAACAGACTACTAGCAGTTAACTGACATGCCAGCTCCAGACATGACTCGGAGGTGCAATGGGGACGCTAAAGTGCGATGGTTACGCTGAATTGTGATGGTCTACGTCCACGTGCGATGGTCTATCCCACGCATGATGGCTAGTTTATTATAATAAAATCTAAATATTATTATGAGAAGTACCTGTTGATTTTTTTAATAGTTAGTTTATAAATCTAAATTCATTATTGTCTATATTTGTCATTAATTGCAGATGCATACGAAATAAGAGATCTTCCTCTTTGATTTTCTACGTGTAGACATAATTTCATATTTAACAAATTATCTTTACTTTGTTCGTCTCATGAGATTTTCTTTTATATTAATATTACGGACCAATGTGTATTTAGAGAATGTCACACACCATCGTACGTTAAAAGGAACCTTTATTTGTAAATTGCTACAGAAAGTTAACTTTCACTTCCCACCAATCCACCTCTAAGCCCTTTCTCGTTGTTTTTTAAGTTTATAAGCACTTTATCATTTTTAAAACTTGGAAAACTGCTTTTATCATATAAATAAACATCTTTATCGACATGAAAAGCATTGCAAATGTAATTTGTGTAGACCATCGCACTTCGACGTAGCAATCAATAAGAGGCAAGCGTCACAAGGCCACCATTGCACTCCATCGTATATATAAAATGCTTCCGCGTCAAAATTTATCATCGTACCTCAGCGTGATTATCGCGGTTTGGAGTATTATATTGCAGTCCAGAGTCGATTTTTTGTTTAATTATGTATATTGTACTATTATTATGTAAATATACATGTAGTTGTTCATGTAGATTTCGTGACATGAACATATAATCGATGCACATTTCAGTCACTAGACTAATAATGTATGTGTATAAATTTTAGTTATTCGCTTTTTTTTAAATATGCTTGTAATTATTATGTTGGAATGTTAAAATAACACAGATTTTGACGACCCCCCTTTGACTCTTGTTATGATTCCTAGCTTAGAATCACTAACTTAGTTATCTAGAATCTGGCGTTTAGTCCCGACCTTCATCCAATTTGTTTGTTCCGAATGATTTTTCCATTCAAGAAAATATTTATCTTTGTACGCTGATATATCAATTGCTATAATTCCAACGGAAAAAAAAAGAAATAAATGTTCATCGTAATATTGTAACATTCCACGAAAATATCAATTACTCCTATAAGTACGAGGATATTTCCATCATTCACATTTAACAATTCTAATATTTTTAGAGAAAATGTTTACATTAATTTAAGAAAAATAAAAGGGTATAACAAAATTGTGTAGAAGGTCTTCTCACACCAATCAGTAAAAATCTGGTGTACTAAATATGCAGTCACGTTCACTGTTGGATAGCTATTTTAAATCTGATGATATGTATATGCCAATGAGACAACTATCCACCAACGTTCCTAAACAAACGATGACGGAGCTACAGTAACTGTTAAATACAATATTAACCAAATTTAGCCACAACCATTTTTGGGGTATCTAGTTTAAAATCATATGACTTTTGTACGATTATCTTCTTGCCAACCAACATGGCCGATATGGCAGAAACGGAAGTTAAGTTTATTATCTTAATTATGAAGCACAAAATATTTTTATATTTCGTTCCTAGTTAATTGAAAGAGGGACGAAAGATACCAAAGGGACAGTAAAACTCATAAATCTAAAACAAACTGACAACGCCATGGCTAAAAATGAAAAAGACAAACAAACAACAGCACACATGACACAACATAGAAAACCAAAGAATAAACAACACGACCCCCACCAAACAACTAGGGGTGATCTCAGGTGCTCCGGAAGGGTAAGCAGATCCTGCTCCATATGTGGCACCCGTCCTGTTGCTTATGTGATAACAAATCCGGTAAATAGTCTAATTCGGTAGGTCCCATTCAAGAAAGGGAAGGGGATTGTAGTTACGACGTAAGGAACATATCCGATATCATTTGTGAAACGGTTATTCCATTACGGTCAACCAACTCGTGATGGCGTCCGTAAAATTTACAAATGCCTTACATAGTTACATGCCTTACATTGTTATTAGGTACAGTCACACTTTTGTCTCAATTTGATTAAATCTTGATCGAGGTGCAACACGATCATGTTTGTCAATTTCTTCTGACAAATTTTAACCAATCAATTATTCAGTCTATATCAAATTTCCAAAGCATGCCAAGTATATCCATACGTAAACAATATCGGATATTCACATAATTAGACGTGGGGTATCATCCCTTGAGTATATTATTAATCGATGGTGAACACGATCTAATCTATATAATCATTTGAACTCGAAAGAGCTGAATTGAAAATCACGTCTTAGCCGTTTATAGGAATAAAAGATACTACGAAGTCAATAAAAACCGAATTCAAAGAAAAACAGGAGCTCTATATTTTAAAACTTTGATTCTTCTCTTTCAGTAATTCAGAACTTTTGATATCTGCAGTCTATAGCAAGCAGGTGTTAAGATGACTTATTGCATCTATTTTGAATAGCAATAGAATAAAATTGAGAATGGAAATGGGGAATACGTCAAAGAGACAACAACGCGACCGAAGAGCAGATATCAGCCGGAGGTCAACAATGGGTCATTAATGCAGCGATAGAATCCCGAACCCGGAGGTGAGCATCAGTTGGCCCCTAAATAATATGTGTACTATATAGTTCTGTACATTTTACGATAACAAAATTCGAATACGTAATGTTAGTTTGGTGCATTTTTAAAAGGTTGAAGTGTCCCTCTCGTTTACGTCAAAGTTTATCTTGGGTCTCGGTTTCCTTTTGGTAGCCCCCCCCCCCCCTCTCTCTCTCTCTTTTTCCTCCCCTCGTTAAACAAAGGCGATTGGAGTGTAGAAAAACTAAACATTGAAAGTCTATAACAAATTGCAAGATAAACGTTACATACGTACCTGGTAATAAACTTACCATAGACAGAACTATGTGTACTTACCACAAAATTGAAATATGCTCGGCGAGCCTTGCGTCTTCCTGCCTCTATGGTTAAAGCTCATATAAGTAAAGGGTATAATTTTAGACACTAAGGATGTGTCCATAATTTAGGTTATATTCTGGTCTGTATCTCTAATAAAGTATGGAAACAGGGAATAGGTCAAAAAGACAAAACTCCGATAAAAGAGCTCAATACCACCAATGAATCTTCAACGCAGCAAGAAAATCCCGTACCCAGAGGCTGGTAATTTAGAATATGACAGAGGCTGGTCATTTAAAATATGACAGAGGCTGGTAATTTAGAATATGACATACCTTCTGTTCTACCTATGATTATTATCATTTATATCGATTTCAATGGAATTAAAATAAACTCAAATATATAATCTTATTGATTGAGAACTAGGAAGATCGTTTCAGTATTGTATTTTATATGTAATTTTTTTCTGGATTACGTATACTTTTATTCAAATGATATATCACGTTTTTTTTTCTAATCAAGCCTTTTTACTAGACATTATATATTAAGTATTAGTCTTTTCAATTTCTTTCTTGAAAAAATCCGACAAGAAAACAGCTTAATACCGATCAAATTTGTTTTTAAGACTGCTTTTTGACGCTGATTATGATATTGGGTAGTTGATTGGTAGAAATCAGAAAGGTTTGAATTTGTAATTATTTTATTTTACCAATCAAGACATTTGATAATTTACTGTAACACAAGGATAATATGCTTTTCATTTTAGAAAAAATCCTATATGATTGATTTAATTGCTAGCATGTTGAAGTCTTTCCGTTTTCTATACTTTACAATTTAGACAATATGTATTGGAAGAATTTATACAATTGAGTTTTTGTCATTTGCAGTACTGGTAGGTTCTGTAGTATGTGTTTGATGCTGTTAATCAGTGTGGTAAGCATTAAGACAGCTATCCATGAAAGCGAGGCAAGCTGTTAGACATAAATTAACAGAAGATCCACCCATAAGCATTCAATAGACAAGTTCGTCTATTCGTTTAAGACATTTTAACGCAGTATAGTGACAGACATCTTTGCAGCGATTTTCTAATACTTGCTGATTGTCTGATTTGATGCATAAGACTTGGTGAAATTTTACAAGGTAGGACGAATCTTTTTATTATGTTTTGTCCGTTTATGTTTTATTTGAACACTTGAAAAAAGTTATATAAGAAATTTACGGAAACTGTTATGTTTTAACCGTCTTGTTATTTAAATAAACACTCAAATCTTTAAATATTAAAAGCAATATTATACATTTATATAAACAAAATACTTAGTATGAAATTCCTTTTTATTATTGACAAAATTTATAAATGTTTTTTCCCAAAATACTTTAACGAAAGCTGTTGCGTATTTTTAACAGTCGCTGTCATGCCACGTATATATGTCAATTTTTCTAAAGTTAATAAGTCACTAAATGTCTTTCATAATATCAATAAGTGAGTTGAATATTCTTGCTTTGATTTCCAGCATTTTATTCATCAACCATAAAACAAGCTATCATGATCAATTCATTAGCCAAGTCTAATCTCAGTAGACATGATCATGCAATGTGATAAGATTATTGATAATTCCATAACTAGAAGTTTCAATGGACATATATATATAGAATGATGAATGACTATGTCTGCAGTAACAAATTGTCAAGGTCCTGGCTTCAACTTCCATATGAAAAATTTAATAAAACGCCCTTTTAATGAAACCTATTTCTAAATATTTTACATGGCTTATTAAGTATAGCGGCTGCATTTAAAGGAGAAAATCAGATTTTAATAGAGAAAAACTTTTGGATTTATTCTTTTAGGATAATTTCTTCTGAAAGATTTGAAACCACGTGCCATTCTTTTCTTGTTGTCTATAAAACCATTGCTTATGAAACTTTTCTCATGTCGATAGTCGCTTAAGCATGTAATCAAATATCACACATGATGTCATTTTATGTAGTCCGCAGACGACAGTTACAAAACCTTCGTGTTATATTAGACAGCTATGCTTTTACAGCATGCATGATGTTAAAGAAAGCAGAAAAAGACCGGTAAACAAGTCTAACGATGATTGTCATTATTAAAATACAAATAGGCAACAGCAAATTGTTAACTATTTATACTGCAAAAAGTGCAACAAGGTCTAAATAATGCGAAAAAAATCGTATTAATGTTTTGTTTTCTAAAATACCCACAATAACGTTTAACAGAAATAATACAAATGAAATTAATATAGCGGTAACCTCATCCTAGTTTTACTGTAAGTTACATGTACATGTACATGCATATGCTAAACAAAAGTATTTGTAACCTCATGTACAAATTTACATAAAATTTACATTCTTTAAACACAAATAGGCAACAGCAAATTGTTTACTTGTTAGACGGCAAAAAGTGCAACAAGGGTACATGTATATAAGGTGTAAAATTCCTACACACCAAATGTTTGTTTTCTAAAATACGCATAATAAACTAATAAACTATTTCAAGTCTTCAAGTTGGTGTAGGTACAATAGACATTTGAATCGCAAACATACATGTTCTGTTCTAGTTTCGAAAGTTTAAAAATTTGTTTTATTGCGAAATCTATATATATTGTACAAAACACATTAATGTGATGTCAATGCATCTTTGAGTGTTATTTTGTATTGAAGTTTCGAAAACACACACATTTGACCATTACTGTCCGTTCGCATTGCGTTCACGTTTTTATACGAATAAAGGACAAGGATTTTTTATATGTCATTCTTTGAAGGTGGATCATACCTTGCATTAAATACATGTATGTGCAATAAGTACACTATTAAAAAAGGTAAATTTGATTTATGAAATATATTTTTTTGTGTATTTCAATCACCTTTGTCTTTTAGTGTGTTACATGAAAAATTGTAACAAGAAAATCGGACTGAATATATAAAGCTCAAAATATAGATTTCAAATAATAGTTTCGAACACTTCTTAACGCGGATTTAAATCTATATATATTACAAGAGTTCTAAGGGATTCGTTTTGTTTATTTTTAATAATTCTATGCAACACGTACGTTTACTATGTTCTCAACTATTGAGTTCTCGCATGGTCGTTTATCTAAACACTGTGTGAAAATGATTTTACTACATGACACGGGTGACAAGAAGAACTAGTCCCCTGTTAAAGGAATTGTTTTGGTTTTTACTGGTATTCAAATTATTCAAAATGGAGCGTATCAAATACTATGCGTTCCTCTTCTGGGTAAAACTTCAGTGAGAACTATCTTTGTTCAAAATAAAACTAACTATATATATACATCTGTTGTAGGGTTGTCACTGACTCAGACGTACTTATAAATATAATTATTTTCTGTGACTGTATCTTACATTAATTTGTAGGATCCTTTACTATAGATAATTTAGCTGATCTGTAACAATAACATCTCCATGCCTTATATATCATGTACTGCAGTACGCCGCTAGATTAAAAACTGACGTGGAAAGGTAACACACGGCCAGCGAAAACTCTTTTTTTAAGAGCCCAGGTGGTCGTGTGGTCTAGCGGGACGGCTGCATAATAAAGATTTAAAAAAAAAGCGGGACGGCTGCAGTGCAGGCGATTTGGTGTCACGATATCACAGTAGCATGGGTTCGAATCCCGGCGAGGGAAGAACCAAAAATTTGCGAAAGCAAATTTACAGATCTAACATTGTTGGGTTGATGTTTAGACGAGTTGTATATATATATATATATATATAAGTCTATAAAAAAGACCAACCAGCAAATTTACTATGTACCGGATCGTTTAAAATAGGCGATACTATGCAGATAAGGAAAAAATTAAAAGGGAATTAACTTAAAGGTTTCAATAGCTTCTAGCAAAGTCGAGCTCGAGCTCAGATGTTTTGAGTGTACTATTGCTAGTTTAGTATTTTATAACTGCAATGGGCAATACTGGTGAAAAACAATACCATCTTTATTATGTTCTAAAAATCTGGGTCCAGTTTCACGAAGCTGTCTTAGGACTGAGACATGTCTTAGGATAGTCTTACGACATTTCGTAGTCCTAAGTGGATTTCACGAACTGGTCCTAAATTAGGACATCTCTTAAAGTTGGTCATAAAGTTAGGACTACACGAGAGGTGTCTTATGATGGTCTTGTGATAGTCATAAGTTTATTTATATAAATTACACTATTTTTTATATTAATTTTTCAAAATATCTTCTTCATTTATTATCTAATTATTTATTCTCCTTTTCCTGCTCATAACTAAAATCAATTTTTATAGGTTGACGGATTATCATGATTTGTCAACAATGAGCACGATTTTATCCTATGACCTTATTATAACCGATACAGTGGAAAATTGTATTCAACTCACTTGTACAAAAACAAAATGTCATCATTTTATTCTTTTTTTCTCAATTTTTATTTTAAAATTTTTCATATGTATATTGGTGTATTATTTAAAGATAACCTTAATACAAATTACATTTATTTTTCATATTAATTTTGCAAAATATCTAGTTATATTAATCAATACGTTTAGTAATTTATGGTAAAGACATACTACATTTACATGACTTTTTACCGTAAATCAATGTTAATATTTGAAAATTTAAAGAACTTGCGATAGGTTTAGGATATCTTAGTTGAGATCATCCTAAGACAGCTTCGAGACGAGGTCTGAGATATGTCCTAGGATAGTCATAAGAGGATCATAAGACATGTCCTAAGATATATTTTATGACATATCTTAGGATAGCTTCGTGAAACCGGCCCCTGATCTCATTGACTAAATGATGTGTTACTATCATAAACTTATACTAGATTCATTCAAGTACTTGGTTCATTTTTCAAGCCGCATGTGCTTCAGGAAAGGATGACATGGTGTATTACTGCACAAATTTCATCTGATCGGCACTTAGTGAACGTAAGGAATATATTTTATTGAAACGATTAAGGATCTATTTACAAAGAGTTTAGTGACATTTTTTAGTACATTTGTATTGTGGTTATTTTTATATTGATGGACAAAAAGAGTTTGACCAAATGGCGAATTCGATCAAAGTTTTACTGTAATTTGACAAAGGGTAAGGTATAAGTTAAAATAAAACTTCACAAAGACAACATCTGCTCTTGTTTCCATTATCGCGGTTTTTTTTTATTTTCATTTATTTTAAAATTGTACATTTTCATCATTTTGAAAGAATCAGATGTACAGAAGTAAACGACATTAAAAGAAACAACAAAACATAAAGATCCTGCATATCATAGTAAAGAACTAGCGGTTCAAGTCGTCTACAGTTTTTGGCTTCCATGCATGGAGTCTCACATGATTGATTAAAAGTGTTTTTAGAGATGATCAAACTTCAACCCCCAGAGTTTTGGGAAACTTGGCCGATTAAAAAAAGTGAGCTTTTCTCTTTCATGTTAGTATTTTTTGTGTAAAAACACAATACAATTCATATCATGTATCAAAAACTCAATATTTTTTTTTAAATTGGTGCAGTTTAAAGTGCGAATGTACAATTAACACATTTGATGTAGAACATATAAATATCTCTTGTATTTGTTTCCTACTGACAACATATAACGATTACAAATACATATCTTCATTAAATGTACCTTTAGACGTTTTTTTTAAACTTATAATTTTTTTCTATTGACGTAACATTTGTTCTGAATAACATTATTTCGCTGTGTTCAAAGAGGTGTATAATACTAAATTAAATATCAATATTAATGTTGTAGATATAATAAAAATTTACAAAGATAAAACTTTTATTGGCAAATTGCTTATCAATATTTATACATATTTGAATTGAACTATTTTTTTAAATTTTTATTTTTTTATTTTCTTTTTGGACTATTAAAACTGCTGAAATTTCTTTTTTCTTCTTTTTCTAATAGTGATTAAAATTTATTCATTGTATATGAAGGATTTAAGCCCAAGTTCAAACTGGTATTCATAATTTGCATCAACAATGTATTCATATAAAACGTTGTACTTTGCGTTATGTTAACTTGTTGATTGTCTTTTTACTGTACTTTTTCTTTAAGTCTCTTATATACATGTGTCGGACATGTATGCAAAATCGATAATTTTCTTCAAATACACAAGTATGATATTATAAATTTGAGGATGGAAATTTCATACAGAAATGGTACAGTATTGCATTAAACTCTTCTCATGGTTCTCTCTTCCGATTACGAAAAATACTTTTTGAGACTATGCATTTTGAAAACAACGTTTGTTTCTGTTTTCTTTCATTATCATGTTCATATGATGAAATCATAATCTTTCAGTCAGTTTAAGGTGGTAGACCTAGGTTAAGGGAAGTAACTCTTAAAATCATCAGTACGTTTGTGTCAACCATTTTCAAAAACATATTCTAAGCTTCTAGGTTACATAGATTATTTTCAATCTGTTTCAGGTAAATACTTAAAATACATTGGTGAACTTGACTTTTACAAACGCTTGACTGATTTAAAGAGTTATCTCCCTTAACCTAGGTCTACCTCCTTAATAGAAGTCTGGAGCTGGCATGTCAGTTAACAGCTAGTAGTCTGTTGTTATTTATGCATTATTGTCATTTTGTTTATTTTCTTTGGTTACATCTTCTGACATCAGACTCGGACTTCTCTTGAACTGAATTTTAATGTGCGTATTGTTATGCGTTTACTTTTCTACTTTGGTTAGAGGTATAGGGGGAGGGTTGAGATCTCACAAACATGTTTAACCCCGCCGCATTTTTGCGCCTGTCCCAAGTCAGGAGCCTCTGGCCTTTGTTAGTCTTGTATAATTTAATTTTAGTTTCTTGTGTACAATTTGGAAATTAGTATGGCGTTCATTATCCCTGGACTAGTATATATTTGTTTAGGGGCCAGCTGAGAGACGTCTCCGGGTGCGGGAATTTCTCGCTACATTGAAGACCTGTTGGTGACCCTCTGCTGTTGTTTTTTGTTTTTTATTTGGTCGGGTTGTTGTCTCTTTGACACATTTCTCATTTCCATTCCCAATTTTATAGCACTGAATGCATGTATTAATAGTACTAAATAAACGTTTCTGAAGGTTATGAAATTCACTTCTACGTGTAAATCGAAGTACAATAAAAAATCAGAGCTTTGCTTTGACCATAGTACAATAAATGTTACGCAATCAACAATGTTCCAGTTCCAACTAGAAAGTATATTTTCCTATGAGTTCCATTTTCCAGACGTGATATTTATAAAATATTTGCATTTCTGATGTAATTAGTCTTTAATATTTAGTTCATTTTGGAAATCTAAGAAAATTGATACCCAACAAAAATTACACTTTTACAGTAACCCGTTATAATTATACAAAACGTTTCGACATAATCAGAACTCAATTAACAAGCTATTGCCCCTAGCTTTAACATGTCAGAAAAGCTTCGAGGAATAGAGATATTCTGACAATTTATTAGCTCAATTTCCCTCTTTATGACCACCATTAGTGTTAGTTTTATCCCAGTATCTGACCGTGTAATTATAACTACATTGTGGACGTTGTATTCTGGTTACAACTTCAGTTTATACTTTCTTGGTTAATAGCAAAAATAAATTGGGTAATCGCAAAACAAACGTTAACTTAGTACAAAAACTGAAGTAAACAAATGGTATTGATAAAAAAAAAATCGAAAAAGGTTCTATCTAGGGCAGACATTTTTTTTTTAGAGCAACCATATTTTTTTGACTTTCATAGAAGCATACATGTACGTGTAGTCTATATGACTGTGAATTTACATTAAAATATGCAGACTCATTTGATAAAACTAAAGGTTTACTTAGATCCTCCTTTTAGTTCCTTATTTATAAAAAAAGGGAGATTTAGGTTTTCAAAGTATCTGGGCGTAGTTCGTGAATATACCAAGAGTACCGAAAGAATCTTTCGCTTATAATCGTCACAAAATTTACAAAATGATGATTGCGCTGACTCTTGTTTTTACTTATATATCATTAGTATATACATGTATGTCCTCCCGTTTGTTGCAATGCTACACATTGTTGGACATTGGATCTTTTTAATATGACACAGGAAGTAATTCCATGTCCGTTGTTGTTCAGATGAGAATGACACTTCTCAAATTTTGATATTATAAAATTATCGGGAAATTATCGATACTTCTCTTGATATGACAAATGTTGTGAGACTGTAATCTTGATATGTCCCTCAGCGATAGGTCCACGATAATATTCGCCTTCTTAATAGCATTTACTTAATTGCAATGCGTCCCATGGGCAGACGGTCATTTCAAATTATCCATGTGGACATCTTGGAGACGTTTTGCATGGAAAGAAACGATATACTTCGTTAAGGAAGTGTTCATTTCTTGTACATTATTAATTATCTTTTTATTTACTTACGTGGAGATAAGTCAAGGTGTTTTGTTGGGTTGTTGACGCCCTGGATTTAGTATTTTTATGTAGAATTTATGGACTTTTATTAACTTGTTTATCTGTCATGGTATTGGTATGTTTATCTTCGGCTTATGCTTGACCCCTTTTTTTTTCTTCGTTAAGGAGTTTAGTATTTCGTGTATATTAACATTCCGTCATAGTTCTCTATCAAGGTTGAAGCTTTCTGGATGAAGGACATTTGACATATTATTATTTTTCTTGATCGAGAGAAATAAGGACGAGAACAAAAGAGAAAATCATAAATCAAGTTTGATCTTGTCAAAATATATATTTTTCTATTGTAAATTTGGATGACTACCTTCCTTCCGACACAAACAGTTGCAAAGAACTTTGATAAACAGCTGTTTCATTCTCTTTAACAATTCCTCCCTCTTTTTCTTATTTTTCTTCTATTACTTTATATTTATTTATCTGAGTAGAAATCAATTTTTCCTCAAGGTTTTCAAAGAAGTTCCATCTACAGTGAAGTCTATGCTTTGCAATCAATATCTAATTGTATTAATTGCACTGTAGTTTTAATACCAACACCACTATTGATATTCATTTGTATTATTTAATACACACTGATTTACCACGATTCCGCATCTTTATACAGTGTAAGAAAACAACGTGAACATGTAAACATTGTAAGACAGGTCGATATGAGCCTTTGAGTTTAGATGCAGTATATTATTGTTTGGCTTAAGTGAAGTTTATTTCGATATGATGCCTGTTAACTTATGGATTTTGCTCATTGTTGAAGTCCGTACGCTAACCTTCTGTGTCATTTAATCCCTGATGGCGAGTTGTCTCATTGGCAATCCACCACATCTTCTGATTTCTATATCGTTTGTCACTTTCCTTTTTTTATTACTATTTCATATTTCACATTTCAAGCATTTGTACCGGAAATGAAGGTAAAATGATTAGACAAAATACAAATCCAACAATAAATTTATGAAAGAGGTATTTAAAAATTGGAGGCATTTAATTCACATTAGAAAGGAATATATGAATGAAATAATCAAATTAATAGTATATCATGTATATGTCATTGTATTGTAATTAGATTTTGAACAATAACGTCAGTTGACAAACTTCACGGTACTGTAAAAATGACAACACTGAAGGTGTGAGTTCAAATCCTGCACATGGCAGGTGCGTTTGACTCCAATTTTATTGACTAGTTTACCTGCCGAAGGTCGGTTGTTCTCTCCGCCGCCTCCGCCAATAACAACTGATCGCCATGGAATTTTGCAATAATACAGAAGTTGGCGTTAACACAAAATAATCAATCAATAAAGCTGTAGAGTTTTGCTGTCTTTCAGGACAGTAAATGGTAGGTTCAAAGGACATGTACAACGTTTGACTATTGATAAACAAGCAAATGCGAATTCTTCAAATAGATACTCCATTCCTTACGTCCCTCTTTTTACATACTTAGAAAAAAAATGTCTAACAAAGTTCCTGAACAGTTCAATTTTATAAAGTAATCGATAGAAAATGAAAGATACTGAAACATTCCAGTTAGCTTTGACATACAGGTACTTTTGTGGTTGAAAACAAGCACCAAGAGAAAAAAATGATTCTAAGGAAATAAACTGTTATAAAATCGATTTGGGGTATATATTGTATACTTTGTCCAGTTCATGCTTATTCTGAAATGTCGTAATAGTGTCAAATTACTTGTCATTGGGTCTTTTACATTTAGACATCTCATTAGCAATAATTATACTTCGACTCTTTATTGCATACAGAATAAGGAAATTAAGTAAGAATAGTCTAGATAAATACAATAAGTACGGCGCCTGTTCTTGTCGTCTTCTGTGATTTGTCTAGTGTCAGACAGCTATCCCTTTCTAACAAAACATCAACCTTTTACGAGGGTCTGGATGGGCTTGACAGAATAGAGCATATACTGGGGAAAAGATAAAGAATGGGGAATGAGTCAAAAGAAATAAAGAGTAGAGAATGATAAGATGAATAAGATTAAAAAAAAAAAAAATGGGCAAAAAGAAGATATCGAGAAAAAAAAACAGAAAAAAAACCCAGAAAATTATGACCGGCTGAAAATATAATGAATAACCATAAATTGGTCAAGAAAAAAATAATTATAGAGAAAACTTGAAAAAAAAATGAATTGAGAAAATTTGGAAACAATATAAAATAGAAAGAAAATGGTTAAAAAAATAAAAAATGGTGGTGCTAAAGTATATGGAATAGGGGGAAATGGTGTGTTAAAATATACACACACAGATAACATGGGGTAAAACAAGTCAGAGTTAGAAAAAATAACGTAAAATTGAAAAATACAAAATCGAAGGCTCCCCACCACCTGACCCTCTTACATGTGCTTTATTTAAAAGGCATATTGATGTAAGTTCAGCTCGCGTTGTAATATAAAAATCTAAGTAATATCTACATAACAAGATACAATTATATCGCATAGCAATTTGTCCATGATTTAAAAGAAGTCTAATAAATGTAATTACTCTGTAAATTTGACTCTGGTTTCTCTCAGACTTATTTCCTTTTCAAAGAAACAGCCAGTAGAATGTTTTCTAGAATGACCAAAATTATAGAGAATCAGATCAAATGCTTAAAGCTCATCTTTGATTACATGTTTTATCAATCTTATTTTCTGGAGAAGACGAGAGAACAATTGATGATGATGATATATTATTAAACGTACTTTTATCTCTCATATTCAAAGTAAAATTACAAAAATTAGATAAGAGAACTGTATATAGAAACAAGAAGATGTGGTTTAAATTATCAACCAGAGTTCAAACGCCGGGAATGCATTCAGCTTCCGGTTACTGTACGACATTTAACAAGAAGCAAACTCCATACCATATAGTCAACTTTTATAGTCATGGACTAACAAACCTGTATATGTTTCTTTAAAGAATATTTGTAAATCCGTTTGGTCTGTGTGAAAATGTTTTCCATTTTTTTTTTTAAATTGGAAAACGTATACATTAACTCCCGTGGTATTAACGTTGATGTACACAATATCTAAAATATTCAATTACTTTTAATTAATTTGAATAAACAAATAAAATGAATTTATAAAAGACATTCGAGTATATAGATAAACGTATGGTTCAAATTTCACTGCATGTTTAATATCAAGACAAAAGTGTTTGAAGCCAATGACATTTAACGTGTGTCTCTCATGGTCGTTACTTAACCTTTTTGAAGGTTATTTAGTAAGGTCATTACATTTCAATTTATTGTTGTTATTAGTCTCCTGCTGTTCGAACTCGCCGTGATAAAATTATCAAGTATTAACGTATGTTATATCGGTATAAATACGAGACTGCCCCCACATGCACAACATGAACAATGTTAGTACCTAAGATAAATGATATTTTGAATTGTTTTTCTTAAACATTTAGAGAGTCGAAGGATACCAGAGGGACATTCAACGTCATAAATCGAAAATGAAATTACAACGCCATGGCTAAAAAAGAAAAAGTCAAACAGACAAACAATAATAGTACACAAAACACAACATAGAAAAATGAAGAAATAATTTTGAACAATTTAAAGTTGCATTGATTATTTGATACAGAGATAAACAAGTTTTCTATGATATTTTTACAATATACAAATATGATTTGGTTCTTGTAAATCTAATATGATTGAAAGCAAGCAAGCTACATAGAAGAAAATTATGAAATAAATCAGCTGAATTTAAATCAACCATTCGTAGCTTGATTTGATTGTTGTAATTTTTGCGGAAACAATCGATGTTGACAATATGAAATTTCTTCAACACTAAATTTCGTATTTGATTTGGCCGCTTTACATGCAGATATTTTAAGATGCATCGCGTAATCCAAAATGTTGCATGCTGTAATTGTTATATACAAAAAGTTTGAAAACTAAAACAAAAATATATTAGTATTGTGTCCTATCAAATTTGTCCTCACATTATCTTAAATGTGTTCTTTAAATGATTTGTGACTGGCTCTTTCAAATTTGTAAAAGTATCGGTTACACATTAAATTGTATGATCCACTTTCCGTTTTGTGAAATTGTCGATGAAAAGAACACATGTGATTTATGACGACATTGAAAAAAATCATACAAATGAGTTCAAAATGTATCCATCAAAATTATTTAAATTTGATCTGTAACGTTTTGGTTGACAAATAAAAGAGTCTTTAGAAAATTTGGAGAAAATATGTGTAACTTCAGTTTTCGAGGAAGTTGAAAGTTTTTGATACAATTACGTAATTTAGGTTTAGATGTACTGTATACGTGTATCTTTAGAACTGCATGACTACTAGGCGGATGTAGGAATAAATGACTGATAGACTCAAAACAACTGTATTGACGCGCTCAGTAGCAGTGTATATAACTGATTTTCTTAGAATGGCCGCTATACATAAAATCTGCTGATTTTATAATACATGTACCTATCAGGAACTAATTTTAATTCAATGTATTTTATTGTTTAAACACATGAACATTTTAACGCAGAGATTGAACAAAAGGCAAACTGTTCAAATCCTTTCCTATATAAGATTGATTGAAAAATCGAATATTAAAAGTGCATTTCTTATAATTCGCAGATCATTTTTATTGTACAAAGTCACTGGTGGGAAATCTCCTATTTTTTATTATGTATCCATATGTCTGCAAGTACAATGTAGTGTGTAAGACCTTTCCGGGTATTGACTTGAAATTAATAATTGAATTCTCGCGAGAGTTTGCATTATGGCATATCGTAAAGTATTTTATTATTTGGATAATTTAGTGTCGTTTGAAGATATCCGATTGTCTAGTCTCTGTTTAATTTAGATTTATTATCTATATAGTGCGAATTAAAGCTATATCTTTTGATAGAAACTTCCCTTATGTCAACCTTTATTCATCTTTTGTTCATTTGTGTCGGTTGGTTGCTGTCTCATTCTTTCATATTCCATATTCAGCCACATATTCACGGTATATAATGTTGCCCAAAGTATTATTAAATTAACACACCGATGAAAATTACCACGTTAAAGTTTAACAACTATTTGTTACACATAATAATATAATAGATACTCTTTTGATAGAAATACAATTTAATCTCATTCTGCAAACCATCTGTCAATCTTCGTTGATTACTTGATGGAAACATATGCACCTAGCTAATAGTCGTCCCTAGCTTAGTCGTCCCTGTGAGGAGCTTTGCAGTAATCAAAGCAATCAGCTGATAAACAAATTAGAATAGTTACATGTATCAAAGGTACCAGGATTATAATTTGTATGCCAGACGCTCGTTTCGTCTTCATAAAGACTCATCAGTAACGCTCATATCAAATAGTTATAAATTAGAATTAGTATTGTCTTAAGCCCCAGTCCCACTAGACCACGATCGCACCCCGCTCACCGCGATCTAAAATAAATATAGATCGTGGTGAAGTCGCGGTATGAACGGCATGAAAATGTGAATTTTCGTTGCTTTCACGATGCTACTACGTCCTAATAACGCTTCTACAACGATCCCGCTACGATTAAACCACGTTCTCACCGCGCGTATTCTGCGACCTCACTACGCTCATAAAGATCTTTCTACGCTCTTCACGCTCTCACTACGACCATACCACGAGTTATCCGATAGCAACACGATCTTACTGCGATTATAACACGTTCTTACCACGATTATACTACGTTCATACCGCGATCTTACTACGTTATCAACAATACCGTCAATATCGTGTTTCATATACAATATAGTTCCATTCCTTCTATTTCTGATTAAAACGGAGATTTCTCGGAAACAATACAGTCATGCCACCAAAATCTACTAGAACACGTGAGCGTGGTGGTAGGGGTTGATGTAGAGGCAGAGGAAGCAAAGTATGAACGCCATACTAAACTCCAAGAAACTAAAATTAAAAATAGTACAAGACTCCTGACTTGGGACAGGCGCAACATTAGTGGGGTTAAACATGTTTGTGAGATCTCAACCCTCCCCCTATACCTCTAGCCAATGAAGAAAAGTAAATGCATAACAATACGCACATTAAAATTCAGTTCAAGAGAAGTCCGAGTCTGATGTTAGAAGATGTGACTAAAGAAAATATTGAAGAAAATGACAATAATACATAAATAACAACAGACTACTTGCAGTTAACTGACATGCCAGCTCCAATTAAACTGATACTATACACATAAGTAGTATAATACTTGTCATCAAGAGATGACCAATCAAACCTAAATTACAACCTATTGCTCAAATGACGATATTTTAGTGAACGATAGCAGAGATAACACAGATGTGTCAATATATATAGGAAGATGTGGTATGAGTTCCAATGAGACAACTCTCCATCAACGTAAAAATCTATAAAAGTAAACCATTATAGACCAAGGTACGGCCTTCAATACGGAGCCTTGGCTCACACCGAACAGCACGCTATAAAGGGCCCCAAAAAATACTAATGTTAAACCATTTAAACGGGAAAAACCAACGGTCTAATCTATATAAAAACTAGAAGCATGGTTGAGCCGTTAGAGCAAATGGATAAATACATTCAGACAAACAAAATCTAGGGAGTTTTTTTTATATATTTTATGTGAAAATGACAATAGAAATGATGGTCGTAGTGTGAACGTAGTAAGGTCGTGAGAAGAGCGTTATAAGGACGGCAAGGGCGTGCTAGAATCGTACTATGGTCGTGAACAGCGTGGTAAAGTCGTAGTGGAAGCGTAGTTGGGTCGCGGTGAGAACGTGATGGTCGTAGTAAGGTCGTCATAACGTCTCTGTGAGATCGTAGTGCAATCTCTCCGAATAGAATTACGCTTTCGCTACGCTCTCGCTACGATTGTAAGGCGACCTTTGCGATCTTACTACGATCTTAGTGCGCTCTTACTACGCTTCTATTACGACCTGATTTCGCCACGACCGCACCACGATTGTTTTGAACATGTTCAAAGTTGTCCACGCTCTTTACGATCTTGAAGACCTCACCATGACCGTGGTACGACCTTACTGCGACCTACACGATCGTACCACGATCATCAATATTTGCATTTTTTTCACAGATCGTAGTGCGATCATGGCCTAGTGGGACTAGGGTATTAGGAGATTATCTCTGTATTGAAGTCTCTTTGGATTTTTCAGCCCAGGAAACAGAATTCAAGAAATGATTTTAATTTGCACGTGTATATCTTAGTTCTCTGATACAATCCTGTGTTGTATTCGCGTTTATTTTATGTATAATTTCATTATGTCAATCAATTTATTAGTAGTATTTGTGTTTTGAGAATTATCGGCTGCAATATATTGGAGACAATGATCCATTTTATTTTGCTGGCTGTAATATCTGGAAAACAATGTTCCATTCCATTTTGGTGGCTGCAATATCAAGAAAACAATGTATCATCATTCTCATTTTGTGCGTTCTTTTTAAAATTTTAGTTTTCAAGTGACACTAATTGTCAATCCAGCACATCTAATTGAAAGAAAAAAAAACTCATTTGTTTTGCATTCACTTTTTAATAAACATATAAATCTTGCTTTTATATTTGCATAAAATATTTTTAACAGTATAGATTAGTTATTGACTTCCTGTTTATGTTTATAATACATGTACCTATCAGGAACTAATTTTAATTCAATGTATTTTATTGTTTAAACACATGAACATTTTAACGCAGAGATTGAACAAAAGGCAAACTGTTCAAATCCTTTCCTATATAAGATTGATTGAAAAATCGAATATTAAAAGTGCATTTTTTATAATTCGCAGATCATCATTTTTATTGTACAAAGTCACTGGTGGGAAATCTCCTATTTTTTATTATGTATTCATATGTCTGCAAGTACAATGTAGTGTGTAAGACCTTTCCGGGTATTGACTTGAAATTAATAATTGAATTCTCGCGAGAGTTTGCATTATGGCATATCGTAAAGTATTTTATTATTTGGATAATTTAGTGTCGTTTGAAGATATCCGATTGTCTAGTCTCTGTTAATTTTAGATTTATTATCTATATAGTGCGAATTAAAGCTATATCTTTTGATAGAAACTTCCCTTATGTCAACCTTTATTCATCTTTTGTTCATTTGTGTCGGTTGGTTGCTGTCTCATTCTTTCATATTCCATATTCAGCCACATATTCACGGTATATAATGTTGCCCTAAGTATTATTAAATTAACACACCATATCAAATAGTTATAAATTAGAATTAGTATTGTCTTAGGAGATTATCTCTGTATTGAAGTCTCTTTGGATTTTTCAGCCCAGGAAACAGAATTCAAGAAATGATTTTAATTTGCACGTGTATATCTTAGTTCTCTGATACAATCCTGTGTTGTATTCGCGTTTATTTTATGTATAATTTCATTATGTCAATCAATTTATTAGTAGTATTTGTGTTTTGAGAATTATCGGCTGCAATATATTGGAGACAATGATCCATTTTATTTTGCTGGCTGTAATATCTGGAAAACAATGTTCCATTCCATTTTGGTGGCTGCAATATCAAGAAAACAATGTATCATCATTCTCATTTTGTGCGTTCTTTTTAAAATTTTAGTTTTCAAGTGACACTAATTGTCAATCCAGCACATCTAATTGAAAGAAAAAAAAACTCATTTGTTTTGCATTCACTTTTTAATAAACATATAAATCTTGCTTTTATATTTGCATAAAATATTTTTAACAGTATAGATTAGTTATTGACTTCCTGTTTATGTTTACCTCTTCGGTTCGCTTGATATAAACGCTCGTCACTCAGTCCACTTCGAGCGAAATACTAGCTGAGTGGCAACACATTGAGGGGAGATTTTTTTTCATGTAATTACCCTTCCGGAGCACCTAAGATCACTCCCAGATTGTTAGGTGGTGTTCGTGTTGCTAAGTCTTTAGTTTTATATGTTGTGTCTTGTGAACTATTATTCGTCTGTTGGTCTCTTTCTTTTTTTAGCCATGGCGTTGTCAGTTTATTTTCGATCTATGAGTTTAAAAGTCTCTCTGGTATCTTCGCTCCTCTCTTGAATGGAAAATGTTATTTTATTAGCATTAATCAGTTTTAGAGCTGTACCAAAAACACCTCGGTTCTAAAGAGGATTTTTTGTCTCGTCAGGAGGTAAACGTAATTGTTCAAGGTTAATACAACAGGGATTCATTTGATATTAATATATATGAAATGGTAAGCCCCTAATCCTATCTTATCTTTTACAGCTGGCTGTACTCGACACTGCTGCGAAATTTATTCATTTATACATTTATTCTATGTAGAAAACTAGTTTCGTTAAACTAAAACAAAATCTTTTTTTCCATTCTTACAAATTCTTCTCTGTTTTTTTTTAATCGTATAAATTCCCTATCTTATTTAAAATACTTGAATTTGAATAATACCAATTTTCAACAATTGCAATTCCCCAACATATTTACACAAAAACATAATATGTGTAAAGCTTGAACTAGAAACATCACTTCTCATGTTTGTCAAATGAAAACATAACACAAAACAACACATTTTTACATTAGCAATATGAAAAACATAATGCTAGTTCTATAATTCCCAAGATTACACTTTGGTTTTCATCTGAATGACTTATATTTGTTATTTGTGTAAAACATTCATAAAGTCATCTTTCATTATGAACGAGGATGTCATCCATATTCATTTTATTGTCATTGAAACATTGGGGAAATTATTAATTATTATATAACCTCTAATATCTATTGGGAATTTCAATAACAAGATGAACAATGATGAAAGGTTCGGAAGAAAATCATTTGAGTCTCTTAAAATACATTTTAGAACCAATTAATAATGTATTCAATTTATTTATGTATATGTCTGTGAATGAACGTTCAATAACGATTTTAAACTGTGATTCTTTTGAAGATTATAAACATTGCAGGGATATTTTAACCAGACATTTAACATTTTATTTGAGTACATAAATGTATAATTAAGGTGGTAAGATGAATGCATGTACTATCAACAAGTCTGTGTTACTTGTATTCTGACATGGAATATTTTTTATAAGTTAAATTTCTGAAAATGTACTTTTTACAAAATGTTGAAAAAAATCGAAACACGAAGGCTTATCAAACCCCAGTTAAAGAATGCCTAGATGAATTTTGCTCAACTTTTCGGAACTTCCGATTTTAAATGCACTTCAATTTTGTATATGCTTTTGTCCTCTAATTGTTTCGATTTATCCCCACTGATGAGTCATGTGGAGACAAAACGCTCGTCTAAAATACCAACCTGGTATCTTTGTTGAGTTTTTACATAATTACGCAAGACGTATTTACACTAAATCCGTAAGAGGTGTACTGATATACATGTCTGCTTGAGAGAACATGATTTAGCTATTATTTGAAACTGGGCTTAATTTTAACTTTCAGTAACAGCAAGTGCTCTAAGATCTGTCTTATGTGTCTTTTTTCATTTCGTTATATCGTTTGTGCTTACTAGTATTATCAATTTGACGGGGAAACTCTTTCCAACTTATTTTTCTTTTCAGTTTGTGTGCTGTAACAGTACTGTTTAATGTTAGGATGAAGGATTTAAATGTTCCTGTGTAATCATTAATCTCCTTTGCATGTTCATAAACATGCTAAACCGTATACTGTTCCTCCCCATTCCATTGTGCTTTAATCTTGTCTGTGTCCATTGTTGGGGGAGACAATGACCTGTTGTGGTTCAAAACATTGCCCTTTGGACTTATGGATACAATTTTGTCTTTTGTATCTTCTCATGCGTATTTTTAAATTTGAACAAAATTAAGAAGTTGGTTGTCTGTCAGATCATTTCTGAACTTCCGGTGGTGATGAGAATATAATGATACATCAGATGTCAATTATTTATCTTTACTTCAGACAGAAAGGAATAGATTCCATTACCATATGGGGTCTTTTAATATAGTACAACACATACATTGCCATATGGGGTCTTTTTAATATACAATACATAAGTTGCCATATGCGGCTTGAGGAACGTAAAGTTTAAAGAAAGTCATAATAAAACGTTAATTCTCAAAATAATATGGTTACACTTTATTAAATAATATAAGGATTTATAAAGAATAATTGCATTTATCCAAGCGACAGACACATCGTTAAGAATAGTTAGCCAAAACACGCTTTCTGTGGTTAGCAGGTTTTTTTTAATTTTATAGTGTTTGTCCACAAAATTATGTTTTATTTTCTGCTGTGCACATGTGCAAATCTAATAAATATATAAAAATCCAAACTTCTAGAAAAACATATCATACATTATCTTACCTCCTATACATTTCCAGGAATATGATTGGTTAAAAGCGTCCGCGTGCAAACCGTGTATATTTAATATTAGGTTAGTAGGGAGGTGGGGCTTATCTCATACACGGTTAGTAGTTGAGTTACGTCCCTTTATATTCCATATTAGGTAAGAAGGGGGGCGGGGCTTATTTCATACACGGTTAGTAATGGTGTTATGTCCCTTTATAAAAACAAAACGTTACTGAGAAAAAATCTTAAAAGTTCCAACAGACGAAGAAATTGATGATTAAGATTGAATTAAATTCATAAAACACATTTAAACCTTACAAGACGTTATTGTTGGCATCTGTTTGTGTAGGATCAATGGAAGTATTTTCTTAATGCTAACAATATTGAAGACTTAATTGCTCGTTTTGATAATCACTAGTCTTAATTACACACGTTCAGATAGTCGGTAAGATAAATTCGTTACATAGTGTGCTAGTGACGTAATACGGTATATATGGGGTCAGTAAATTCCATATGGGGATTCGAGCTTCGCTCTCACCCCATATGGAATTTACTGACCCCATATATACCGTATTAGGTCACTAGCACACTATGTAACTAATATTTTATTCAGATCTGAGTTTTTTTTATATAAAGATATTATTACGTAAAATATGACGATATATCATATTTCAAGTTTGCACAGAATTTTGTTCATCGGTACCTCGCCTAACATTTGCTATTATTCACATTTAAAAGGTTAAAATAATTAATTTAAAGCAATTTGACATTAAAGTATATTGAAGACACTATTTTTTTTATTATCCTTTCTGTTGTGTATTATTTTATAGCTTTTTACCGTAGCTACATATATATATATATATAATAAAATGTTCATGTCATTTACGTGTGAATTTCACCTACAATGGTTTGAACTTGTATTGACTGAATAGAATATTTTATTCATTAAAGCATTGAAATGATAAGATGGTGGGGGTGTATAAAATCCATGGAAATTTTTGTAGTGATAAAATCAAGATTAACATTGAAAGAGAGAATTTCGATTTTTTTCTAATTTGTACTTTTCAACAAATTTTTTATTCGAATTATATATTTGAATGTTATAAAGATATTTTTGAACTTTATGTAGCCATTATGAAATTATACAAATACCGAATAGATAGAAGTATGCGGTCCTTCTGGTGTACATTTATTGTCATTGTATTCGCTTCTTGACCAGGATTTTTGTCAATTCTTCATTTACGAATATCACATATTTAAGTTTAAAAATTAACTCGGGGAAAGCTTTTTAACCACTGTCCGTATAACAATTAAGACGAATAAACATCAGAAAACGAACAAAAAAATGTATGCCATTAGCTTATACCGTATGTGACGATGTTACCTATTGTTGGAGTTAATGATATCATCGCCTTTTTGTTAATCTTTCTCATATTATGAACACTTTTGTAATTTCATATTGATGAAAGTCAATTGTCCAAAATAGTAAAGTGTTCAAATTAGGAGTCATGGTGAACAACTGGTCGTATGGTCTGTACCGGTCTTTCTTTTCAAGCACACTTATGCTACATTTATACATTTCCCGTAGTAGTCATCCTTCTTCGATTGTCATAACTGATTTGTAATATAAATTCAGTCAGAAATCTCCGTGAGTATGGTTCACATATCGTAGCCATTATCCCGTTCGCTTCAGTCGATTATGAAATCGCAATACCTATAAACGACTTTTTTACGGAATTTGACTTTGCAGTGAGAACATGATGGGTATCACAAGTGAACCAATACTGCTTATCCGCGCATCCCGTGTTTCGTTGGGTTTGTGTTGCTCAATCTTATCATACTGAAATGATTTGTGGGTTAATATCTATTTAAGAAAATGCCTGTACCAAGTCAGGCATATGACAGTTGTTATCCATTCGTTTGATGTGTTTGAGCTTTTGATTTTGCCATTTGATTAGGGACTTTCCGTTTTGAATTTTCCTCGAAGTTCAGTTTTTCTGTGACTTTACTTTTTATTGTATGTTTGCTGGGTGTTGTCTTGGATGTTTCACAACATATTGATTTTATTGTTCCCTTTTCTTCTTTCTTTAGCTGTTAAGATTCAGATAGATGTTTTAAAAATTTGATTGAAGCACAAACGCTACGTTATTCTTTGATCTATTAATGCACTGAAATATGTCATAAAATGAAAGAGTTCGTTCGAATTTTACATTTTTTAGAGGCAACTTAACATTGATGTATACAAGTATACGCCAATCATTCTGGTGTTTATTGCAATTATAATTTTGTCATTAAATATATATTTCAGCTTCTTATGAAAAACATAGAAACTAGTTTAAGAAAAGTGTTAATTCGACTATTTATTAATTAATGTTGTTTGGCTTCTTAGTTGTTCAGTTTCTATGGACATTTTTACGTGATGCATTAATTATTCTGTATGGAGATTTGAAATTGCTATTTGAACAATTACATCAATAATTATATACCAGAATTTCTAGGTAAATGATGAGAAATGCAAAGAAGTAATACCCTTGCTTTGAACATTAAATGGAATGTTTTATGTATTGATGATTGTATAGTACTAATGTTAATCTATATTGATTTCTTAAGAATTCAAAACCTTTTTTGAATCCATAAAGCAAAGTAAAAAAAACTGTTATTGTATGTGAATTAATTTGAATTTAAATGATGTCTTGGTAAATTAGTCACGTTATTTTTCTTTGTAAAATATTATCAAAGATGCAAGATGTCGCTAAGTGCAATATTTCAAGCCATTTATTTAAATTTTTGGTACACCTGACTATTAGCGCTACTTATGTTGTTTAATAATGCGTTTGCGTTCTATCTTTTTATTCCTGCGATACACGGCTTTCCCCATACTGAAGTCTCCCCTGCGATACACGGCTTTCCCCATACTGAAGTCTCCCCTGCGATATACGGCTTTCCCCATACTGAAGTCTCCCCTGCGATACACGGCTTTCCCCATACTGATGTCTCCCCTGCAATACACGGCTTTCCCCATACTGAAGTCTTCCCTGCGATACACGGCTTTCCCCATACTGAAGTCTCCACGAGATACACGGCTTTCCTCATACTGGAGTTTCCCCTGCGATACACGGCTTTCCCCATACTGAAGTCTCACGAGATACACGGCTTTCCTCATACTGAAGTCTCCCCTGCGATACACGGCTTTCCCATACTGAAGTCTCCACGAGATACACGGCTTTCCCCATACTGAAGTCTCCCCTGCGATACACGGCTTTCCCCATACTGAAGTCTCCTCTGCGATACACGGCTTTCCCCATACTGACGTCTCCCCTGCGATACACGGCTTTCCCCATACTGAAGTCTTCCCTGCGATACACGGCTTTCCCCATACTGAAGTCTCCACGAGATACACGGCTTTGCCCATACTGAAGTTTCCCCTGCGATACACGGCTTTCCCCATACTGAAGTCCCCCTGCGATACACGGCTTTCCCATACTGAAGTCTCCACGAGATACACGGCTTTCCCCATACTGAAGTCTCCCCTGCGATACACGGCTTTCCCCATACTGAAGTCTCCACCAGATACACGGCTTTCCTCATACTGGAGTTTCCCCTGCGATACACGGCTTTCCCCATACTGAAGTCTCCACGAGATACACGGCTTTCCCCATACTGAAGTCACCCCTGCGATACACGGCTTTCCCATACTGAAGTCTCCACGAGATACACGGCTTTCCCCATACTGAAGTCCCCCCTGCGATACACGGCTTTCCCCATACTGAAGTCTCCCCTGCGATACACGGCTTTCCCCATACTGACGTCTCCCCTGCGATACACGGCTTTCCCCATACTGAAGTCTTCCCTGCGATACACGGCTTTCCCCATACTGAAGTCTCCACGAGATACACGGCTTTCCTCATACTGAGGTTTCCCCTGCGATACACGGCTTTCCCCATACTGAAGTCTCCACGAGATACACGGCTTTCCCCATACTGAAGTCTCCCCTGCGATACACGGCTTTCCCATACTGAAGTCTCCACGAGATACACGGCTTTCCCCATACTAAGTCTCCCCTGCGATACACGGCTTTCCCCATACTGAAGTCTCCACGATGCTGTAAAGACTGTAAACTTGCATCAATTTAGTATCTATCCGTACCATGTTTATTCTATTCGTGAATTACAGACAAACCATGTGACATTTTGGTTTGGTTTAGAGTAATACCAGTAGTTGATTTGAATATGATATTGGAAATCTTGGCATCTATTCATAAGATATTAATCCTGATACAATTGATCAAGTTGGCATTATCATCTATCATTTTATAGATAGTGTGACATCATAAATACCTTACCTTCTCTCTCTTCTTTCTTTCCGTAATGTTACACCATGTTTATTCTATTCATAAATTACGGGAAAAAAACAAAGGTAATTTCGGTTTGGTTTAGAATTCTAGTTGATTCATATATGATATCGGATAGAAAAGATAGTAATCCTGATACAATTGATAAAGTTGACAATTCGGAAAAATCATGGGTAATTTTGATTTTGTTTAAAATTCTAGATTTAAATATGATATTGGAAATCTTGGCTTCTGAACATAAGATATTAATCCTGATCATAGGTAATTTTGGTTTGACTTAGAATTCTAGTTGATATAAATATGATAAGGGAAATCTTTTCTTCTAAACATAAGATTTTAATCCTGATACAATTGATCAAGTTGACAGGGTCATCTATCATTATAAAGATAGTGTGACAGTATACCTCTCTCTCTAAATCTCTCTCCCTAATACCCTTCCCTTCTCTCCCTTTCGCCCTTTTCCTCTCCGTAATGTTATATCATGATTATTTTATTTGTGAATTACGGACAAATCATAGGTAATTTTGATTTGGTTTAAAATTCCAGATTTAGATATGATATTAGAAATCTTTGCTTCTAAACATAAGAAATAAATCCTGATCATAAATAATTTGGGTTTGGTTTTAGAGTTCTAGTTGATTTAAATATGATATTGGAAATCTTGGCTTCTATACATAAGATATTAATCCTGATACAATTGATCAAGTTGACATTGTCATCTATCATTATAAAGATAGTGTGACAGTATAACTCTCTCTCTAAATCTCGCTCCCTAACACCCTTCCCTTCTCTCTCTTTCGCACTTTTCCTCTCCGTAATGTTATATCATGTTTATTTTATTCGTGAATTATGGACATATCATAAGTAATTTTGATTTGGTTTAAAATTCTAGATTTAAATATGATATTGGAAATCTTGGCTTCTAAACATAAGATATTAATTCTGATACAATTGATCAAGTTGACATGGTCATCTTTCATTTTAAAGATAGTGTGACAGGTTACCTCTCTCTCTAAATCTCTCTCCCTAACACCCTTCCCTTCTCTCTCTTTCGCTCTTTTCCTCTCCGTAATGTTATATCATGTTTATTTTATTTGTGAATTACGGACAAATCATAGGTTATTTTGATTTGGTTTAAAATTCCAGATTTAAATATGATATTAGAAATCTTTGCTTCTAAACATAAGATATTAATCCTGATCATAGGTAATTTTGGTTTGGTTTTAGAGTTCTAGTTGATTTAAATATGATATTGGAAATCTTGGCTTCTAAACATAAGATATTAATCCTGATACAATTGATCAAGTTGACATTATCATCTATCATTATAAAGATACTGTGACAGTATAATTACCTCGTTTACGTAGTAGGAATTCTTTGAATATGTTACCTTATCAAATTGCTGTTTTATCATGCAGCAACTTCAAAGAAAATGAACAACATTAAAATAATAAAAGAAAGTAAAAGATCAGAGGCATAGCAATGTATCTCGTTACAGCGTCGCCTTAAGATAAAATGTATTATAAAAATCAATAAAAAAAAAAGGATGCTTGGTTTTACTTTGCTTTAAAATTAATTTTATTAAAATCTAGGATCATTTTAAATCATAAAAGGTACATAAAAGACAGAAAACAGAAGAGGTTTAGCTAGCCATAAACCCTGTTTAATCCACCATTTTATACATATTTTTAGCCAGTCAAGGTCGATAATAACCCTCAATGCCATCATGATACTGTATATAAAACAATGCCTGTACCAAGTCAGGAATATAACTATTGTTATCCATTCGTTTAATGTGTTTATGGTTGTGATTTTGCCGTTTGCGTAAGCACTTTTTGTTTAGAATTTTCCTCTGAGTTTTGGTATTTTTGTTATTTTACTTTATAATACAATATACAATAATAAATGTATTGATAAAATCAAAGACGATCTGTTGATAAGTGACTGTTATACACTTGTTAATAAAAACTGATATCGAAGTATTTAATTTTATTTTATTCCGTCAACAGATGTAAATGTCATGTTTACAATATATAAATGACATGCTGCTTTCGCCAGCTGGCCTTACGACATATGACATCAACATGTATGACAGTTTTCGGATTTAACCATTTTATATGAAGGAAATTGAGTTCTTGTGTACATTGTAAGTATAAACATTTGTTTATGATCATTATTGAAATATGTAACATTGGATTAACCAAAACATGTCAATAACATTATAACAATTTCCGTAGCATTTTTGCTATATGTCGCCTCCGTATTTGTGACGATCTTCGACACAGTGGATCGAACGAATGAACACTGCTTTACTGATCCTGCTTCTTAAAATATTTTAAACGAAAACCTTTCGTTGTTTATCGTACCCTTACATGAATTTTAAAATTAAGAATGAAGACTTGCTAAAATGTCCTTGATAAACTAATTGATTGCTTAATTGGTACTGGTTTGAATTACGTCATGTAACCAACATTAAATTTTTTATGTACATAACGGGAACAAATGTTTTCCGTTGTGAACGCCAAATTCATCTATAAGGTACATTCAAAGTTTATTATTAGCCATTTCTACGTTTAAATTGATTTTTTAATATTATGCAAACAAACGCGACAAGTGGGGCAATTACTCCAGCCTGAATTTCGACAATCCTTACACTTTATTACGTTGTATCCAAGATTATAGTTATCTATTGTAATCAATTACAATCAGTCTCATTTTTACGAGATTTTGTTACCACCATGTGTGTGTGTGTCGTCCACGAATGCTTACATTTGTTTTATGGAATTGAGACCAACAACAGTTTTTGGTGGAATCGGTGTTTTATGTTTTCGGATTTTCAGTATGTTTGTGATTTTAGTTTTTTAAAGGTAGACCTGAATTACTGAGGCATTATTACATAAATATAAATATTTTTCATCTTTTTCTTTCCTTAGACTTTGATTTGATTTCAAGGTAGATGTTTCTGATTTAGGGATATAATATTTATTCGCAATGACCTTCAGATGTTCAGCTTCTGTCATTCAAACAAGTGTTGTTACTCTCGCATTTGCAGTCACGCAAGAAATGCTGATTTGTATAATGAATCAATGTCATGAATTGAATCCATGACAATGAAACTTATCACAAAAGATCTCTGCTATGAAAATATACTAACAGAAGTAAAAACCTTATATAAGAATGCAAACAATTTCAAAATATGATCGTAAACAAAGGACAAAATCCCACAATGCAATTATATGATAATCCTACATTCCAATAACACAGTTAAATCGTAAGATAATGTCAAACTCATTATGTAATATAAGCTTTGATAAGTTCCCAGGACCTTTACAGATATAGATTATTCAATATAGCTTGTTATTCTTTCGGTATTGTTTAGAACTCCGATGAAGCGATCAGAGAAAAAAGATGACCGAAGTCAGCGTTGAGTTAAGACAAGATTATAGTAATTTCTTATATTTATGAGTCTGAATGTTACCCTAGGCAATGATAAAGGCACATTTATCATTCATATCTAGGGGAAAACTAACTACAAACATCAAATTTATAGACATTGTTTCAAAAGATTTATCATTTGACCTGAGTTTTTCGTATGGTTATACATTCATGGGTTAACTACATTATTATCTACTGGTTTTGCATTAAAGTGCACAATTGTCATTATAAACATTTACAGATAAGGCAATTATAAATTATTTTCATAAAATTCCTATTTGGTAAATCAAAGTCTTTTATAACCATATGGAGATGTCTGATTATGTAATTTCTTGTAAACATATTTTTTGGTTTTTATGTATGGATTTTTCTTAATATGAACATTAGCTTTGTCTTGTATTAGTCGTTTTCTATCTGTACTTTAGGCTGTTTTTTCCCTCAGTATTAACATCATAACGTGAATGGCATTTGTGATGTTGGAGTATTACACTTTTGATTTTGACCTGATTTTTTGTTTTATTTTTATTGTAAGATTCTATTTTCAATTGGATAAAGTTTTTAGTACTCTTTTTTCCCATCCTTGAAACATATACCGTAACGTGCGCCTGATTAGGTATTTGTTTGTACGTGTTGTTGATTTGTGGGTGTGTCTTATCATCAGTTTACTTGTATTGCCTGAGCTAACAGTTATTTGGTACCGCTGTTTTGTTTTTCTTTGAGTTGGTCCTCTTCTTTATATTGTTGTCATTAGATTTTCTTCGTGACCCAAGATATAACTACTAAAACCGAACATTGAATTTGCGTTATTGATAGTAGGTAGAGTTACATGGTTCATTCTTAAGTAAAACTGTACATTGATTTTCAAAATCATTTTAATTAGATAAGTTAAGTTCATTTGGTTTATGAAACCATTGTTCAAAAATAACTTCAATGCATTTGTGACTTTCATTTTCCATTATAGCTTAAACGGCAGTTCTCAAATACACTACCTGAAGCTTTTCCCAACCAACTAATGATTGTTTTTAACTAAATGTACAGTTAAGGTAAAGTCTAATTATTTTCAAATAATTAGAGAATGGATCAAAAGAAATGACAAGATAGTTCGCTAATGATGTAATTAAAGCAACCAATTATCGATAGAAGGACACATATTCGACGAACTGTAAACTAAAATGAAAAAAGGAAAAGAACACAACCATTGGGGCACTTAAAGGCTAATATAGTATTTACAATAGCATTATATGACGGCATTTGACGAATATCTGTACAATATTCTGGCTTTAAGTTCTACGAGTACGTGATACCGATTAACTTGCACACTATCCTTGTTCTTGTAGTAACACCCATATAGTATGCCTAAGACATGGTCATGTCTGTTTTAGTTCCACTTGTGGTTATCTTTTTCATCCTCTATTTTCTTCCCATGTATAGACGCGTTTCAATTGATTAAGAAATTTTATTAAAGAGGGTTTAAATGCAAAGTTAAATATGGTACTTTTTTTATTGATTGAATTTGAATATGATACTTATATGAACATAACTTTAATTAAAGAGGGTTTATATTCAAATTTAAATATGGTACTTTTTTTATTTATCGAATTTGAATATGGTATTTATATGAACATAACTTTAATTAAAGAGGGTTTATATTCAAATTTAAATATGATACTTACACGTACAAACAAACCATCAAATTCTTTAATTAAAATTGACTTGATTTAAAAGTCAAAATGGTGTTCAACGTACCCGAAATTCCTCGATCTCAAATCTGAAATAAAATATAACGGTATTATTTACATAGATTTTCACTTTAAATCATGAAATACTAAAGATATCAATTAGTTTACTTTGAAATCCCATGTGTACACCTACCTTCATTGTATGGTAGATGAAAATCCTCTACGACTTAATTAATGCCATGATAGAAGATATCCAAGGCCAATATCGTATGGACTTATGTTGAACCGTCAGTAGAAATTGCTGTTCAATCTTAAACTGGTGTGCATACACCATAAATATAATTCCAGTTGATGTCAGCAAGACGTTTGCTGCGTTTTTACCAAGGTTATTGTCATACAATTTAATCATTTAATTATATTGTTGCATGTCATATAATATAGGTTAATGTTAGTTAGTCTTTGTACATTAATTTTCTTTGGATCATTGCGCGTCCTACCTGTAAGTAATACAATTAGCAAATAAAACAATCAATTCAACATATAATTGCCTTATTGTAATTATTACTTATGTTAATTTATATAGAACGGTCATTATGGAATAACTGAATTTTCCGTATTTCTAGATTTTCATCAGTGAAATTGTCAAGGTGTGTTCGTTTTATTATTTCATCAGGAAATAATTACATTACCTGTATGTTTAATTATAATAGGTCATTTGGATTGGCTTACAGCAATCTCGTATCATTCCGAAATTTACCTTCCTTTTAAAATCAAATGTAACATTCATAATGACTGAGCCTCCACAATAATGCGCACAAGTAAATAAAATAAAATAAAACTGATAAAAATGGGGTTTCATTATCCGAGCAAAAAAAAATAATTATAAGTATTAAATGCTTCTTTAAGTAATCTTATACGTATCTTTCAATTGTGACTTTCGAATGTTTTTACGTTTGTTAACGTGATGTTTTTATTATCTTGTTTGAATTGACCAGAAACGTTTTGGTAAACAGTAACACTAAAAATTATAACCATCTAAATATATTCATTGACATCATAAGAAAAAAGCTGCTTAAGTAAAAACATCAAAGGGATATCATTTTGACGTTACATCAATAAGGTCCTAAAATTGACATAAAAAGGCAGTAATACTAATTGAAAATTATCCCTTTTTTTAACATGGAGCCACACATTTGTTATTACAACTACACGGATATATTGTGTCTACAGATGCAGATGTTAGTTTCGTGACTGTGATTAGAATCGGTGTGCTCGACTGTATTGTAGAAAAGTGGTAGATGTTGGTCAAATGTTTCAAATGTTTAAGACTAAGAGATACCCTAGTAATAAAGAATATACACCAAAAAAATTATATGTGAATATTCAAAATAGGACAAAGACCATGAGTGTAGTATACATAAAGGCAACATTAGTATACCGCTGTTCAAAATAAAATTGGGAAAGGAAATGGGGAATGTGTCAAAGCGACAAAAACCCGACCATAGAGCAGACAACAGCCGAAGGCCACCAATGGGTCTTGATTTTAGCGAGAAACTCCCGCACCTGGAGGCGTTCAAATGTCTTTATGGAAATAATGCATTGTTCGTGGAAAATATTGAAAAAGACAATATGGATTTGCGTGTATACTTTAAATCGATATGACAACAGAAGAAAACAAAACAATACAATTGACCTTTAAGTTGATTATTACATGATTACTTTTCTAATGTTCCTGCTCCGCAGAAAAATGAAAGAGATTTTTGCCAGTTTTGTTCCGGATTTAACTATTGATTGTAACATAACAAATAAAAATGTGTGCAGGTTCATTCAGTATATTAAGTCATCTAAAATTCGATAAGAAGTTGGAAATTTTATTGTGACTGCTCTGTGAAATTCTTGGAACGTGTTTATCTAGAACTTAAGCGCGTGATTAAAGACATACCGTATGTTGCCAGGAACGCATATACGTACATTCCCCTATGAATTTACTATTATTACACTCTTATTTGGTCGGTTCCAGGATTGAAACACAATACTATGATAATGTCATACTCATCCTTCTCAAAGACTCAATAAAACATGAACGTTAACTTTATGCGTGGGAGAAATCCGGATTTAAAAGATACACCGTTAATATTTTAACCGCCGATTAAAATCAGCTTTAAAATCATGTTAAGAAAATAAACTAGGGTCTACTGAAAATCGACCATTGGTCGAGCAGTTAGGCCATTATAATTAGCCTACGTTAACATGACAATACAATTGTTTATGTATAATCAGATTGCAACTTACTTAGAGTAAGACCCCAGATAGATTTCAATCTAGACATAACGTTCTTCTCATTGACGTTTGCCCAACATCTCCATTGTTCTAATGTAATATGAATATTACATAAACAAAATTAGCACTTGATTAATTGATGATTGTCAAAAAAACAAAACGTTTACAAATGATTACATGCCTTTAAAAATGTCACGATTTTGAAGTCCTATGCAAGTTTTATCTTCTATAGATTTTAGGTGTAGAGGATATTTTTTTATTTGAAAATAATTTGTTACGAATTTTATTTGCATTAAAAGTTATAACTAACTTTACTACTTTGACTGGTAAAGTGTTTGGTAAATATTTGACATCAAATTCATTGTCTTCTCTCCGAAAATGGAATAAAACAATAACTGTCTTTTGTTTCTGTTAATGTGTGGTTCACCATTGGCTTCAGTGAATATTACTTTTCAAAAGACAATAAAACTGCATATTTACATCTCAAAAAAGCAGTAATGTATAAAATTTTTGCGATATTAAGTGATGTATCTACCTGGTATTTCCTTTAGTAAAAGACGTAAGCGAAGTTATATATTCAAACAACTATTCCATATACAGCTTCAATATATAAAAAAAAGACTATTGTGTAATTATTAATGTATCTAACATAGAGCTACAACGTAACATTGTGACTGTAGTTTACATTAAGGTTTTGCTCGTAGAAAATATCCTATTCAAAATCGGCGGGAAACCACTTACAATGTACTTCCTAAGTACAAAGCAATTTCTTCGATTACATTCAAATGTTTAGGTCGTTTTACATTTCTATTTATCTTACAGGAAAATTAAATACGCAATGTGTTATTGCTCATTCGGAAGTCATACTAATGAAGTTTATGATTTATTTTCTTGGATAAAGTAGAATCCCCGGGAAAATGTCAAATGGATTACGCGGGAAATGTTTATGTTTTCATTTCACGAGGAAATCAGAATGATTGTAGCATTTCGTCTGTCATATGTTCGGTCTGTGTCATTCGGCTAATCAATAGAAAAACGAATGATATAAAATAGAGTCTTTGTTCGGATTCTATTTGCTTTTATCGTTAATGATTTATTACAATAGGACACAGCATTTCTATAAATCATCCACATTGATGGCAGGCAAATTATTGCTCACTTTAAGAAAGACGTAACAGTAATAACTGCTTATATAGCAGTGGTTATGTAGTTTATGATGTTATAAAATGACGGTGCAGATATTAAACGAAATGAACTGGTTTTAGTATGAATATATAAGACTGTTTAACTAATATATAAATATTTGCCTTATCCAATGGACGAAAAAATGATATGCAGTATTATTGATTTAAATTTAGATTATTTCCTTGTTCATACAACAAAATCAAGAAAATATATACTTTATTGGTAGAATCTCCATTGTCCAAAGCTGAAAAATGTTGATCTATTTTTCGATATAAGTCGAGCTACCATTTGATTCTGGCATTTAAATCTTCATAATTAACTTTGAAATGTATATTACACATTATATAATTAGTAAAACAATCAACAGGGATTTTGTGATAAACTTATGTATTGTCCAACGACAGAAAAAAGCCATTATAGTATTAAAAAAATAATTTTATTTCTCTCATTAATTTATATCTTGGAATATCAATTTTCCAATACATGAACGAGCATTGAATGATAACTAAGCGATAATTTTGATGTACATTTGCAATTCCCTACATGATTTGCAATGCAGTTGAATTCAGAATTGATACCAACAAAATTAGACTAGAAATCAGTCATTCGATACTAAGCTTTACGTAAAATCCCTGTTGAAATCTAGATTTACAGATTTTAATACCAAAAGTTTAATTTGATTGTTCTTTAACAACTTAAATCAGATACAAACCATTTTTGGAAAGCAATATGCAATGCAATACTCTGTGAAATACATAGGTTTACACGTTAAATTGGCTATGCCTTACTCATTTAAAAATTAAAGTGCACCATGTAAAATATTTTTTTTTTAAAGTAATAATTCATATTGACGTAACCATATCCCCCGTTTCCATATATGCGCATTCATTACTTTATTTGTAAATGTCAGTAAGATATGCATTGGTAAAGAGACCGACGAAACGGCTATCTATTAAAATCAACAAATCTGGATTGTTCTTACTTGCGATTTAGCTGACTGTGCTACTCACAAGTGGTATTGCCCCTGCTTGTTATCCAGATAACTATGCTACTCGCAAATTTGAATTCTCTTTCTTTTCATCAGGATAATCTGTGCTACTCCTACGTATAATAGCTATTTACTGTCATCTGAATAACTGGCTGCTGGAATATTCTTTTTTTTGTCACTCGGCTCTCTGCTAGTCCTACGATCGATCGCTTTGTTCTGTCATTTGACTATGTACATAACTGAATACTGGAAATATTCGTTTTGTTGTCACCCGGCTATCTGTGTTACTCCTATGTTTGCTCGCTGTTTCCTGTCAGCTTACTAACTGGCTACTCGAAATTTTTCTTTTGTTTTGTCACCCGGCTAACTGTGTTAATTACTCTTTCTTGTAATCCGACTCATTACGCTATTTCCAAGTTTGAAGTCTTGTAATCTGACTTTCTTTTCTACATCTGGCTTCTTACATGGTTTGTCACCAAGCTGGCTGCTTACTATGCGCCTTTTTGCTTGATTGCTCATATTTACAATTCAGTAACTTTCTTATTGTACGTTTCTCTTCTTTATCATCTCACTACTTGTTCTACTCGTTTGATAGGTCTTTCGTGTCATCTGACTAACAGTGCGATATATCTAAATGCTAAAGAATATGCTTGCATGTTTATTGTCGTATCGAGGACCGAACCCATTGACAGGATTTCCGTGGTCCGTATAAGACATACAAAACTTAACCATAGTCATTTTTCCCACCGAGGACAGTTCGAGAACTTAACAACTAAACTTAAGCCCCCAATGTCCGATTAGGATTTTAAGTACATTAACACTTCAACCATAGATAGTTGGACGATTAGTTGACAAAAATGAAAGATTGTAAACATAGGTGTTTTGTGCTCTAGAAGGATTGGTTTATTCTGTCAAGTCTGCATTGATCATATCCAGTTGATTCTCAAACATGATAGTATGACAGTTAGATATGCCAGAAATTTGATTTTATGCACAATACACAAGAGATGCAAAAAATTTCAGACAAAAATCGTTCATATTTATATCGTTTATCACAGTTAACAGTTAATTTGCAAATAATATCAAGTAATTGGCCATCTGTAAAGTTCCAATTATTGAAAACTGTTTCAGACTAAAATGGGTTAACTTTGATTTAGTTTCACTACATTGTACATTAACAAAAGATAACGTTTATCTCATTTATGGAAAGTACTTCCGAGATTGGGATCATCATCTTATTTATATCAATTTCAAGCATCGAGCAATTCACTTTGTATTAGAAATGTGTTTCTTGCCAAACAAATACTCGATATGACATTCAAAAAGACAGTAGACATATTTCTTAGTCAAAGCTGTCGTATTTGAGTGATAGATCGAGATATGTATGACACTTTTTAGCTTAATTGAGTTAAAAGTAAATACCATCATCTTCTAAGAATTGGCACATATATTCTGCAGTATCAATATATACTAGATACACATTTGCGACAATTAACAATGTCGATATAAGCGCCATTATAACACTGAAAAGTATTTAGTTTTGTTCTTAACAGAAAATTATAACAAGGGCTATATCGACCAGACGTAGTAATTGTCTGGTTAAGATATACTTTTGTTCAAATGTTTTCGTAATAATAGTAACTTAGCTTTCACAAATTTCATTAAAACGTCACTGCCTAATTTATACAATGAATGAAGTTCTGATAGATCAGACTGAGTAATTGTCTAGTAAGGAAATACTTTTGTTCAAATGTTTTCGCACTAATGGGTACTTAAAACTTTCAAACAGTTCATAAATAAAGTCATCACACATTTGAGACAATGAATGGAGTTATGATAGAACGTACTCTGTAGTAGGCTGTGGAGAATGTATTCCTCTGAAAACTATAACTGTATTATGGCTTATCCACCAAGGGAAACAAATAATTAAATTTCAGTCAAGTCATTTTAACTCTTTATGTTTAATGAAAAGCAGGCCACGTGGTGTATACTAAATCTTGAACATAGTTACATTTCGTTGTTGAATTTCGTAATTAACATATATACAATTTCGTAAGACATATTGTTATTGATCAAATACAGAAAAGCATGCGACCAGAATTTACATTTATTACTTTAATTTATTTTTTGTAATATGTCAAAAAATCGATTGCCTATTTTCTGTCGAAATTGAAATTTAACAACTTGCAATAATGTGGTTACAACTCAATGTAATGAGCTCTTCAAAAGATTACAACTACTTTCGCCTTACCAGGCGTTACAACATGACGTTTTTCTCGTATATAGATGGTTATTTGATATAAAGGGAAATATATGATGATTGAATAAATTAAACTATCATTTTCAAGTAATACAAAACTTTCATGAAAATTGAAATGTGACAGAACAAAAATACCAGTAACGTCAATTTTTCAATAGATTTGTTAATTAATGAAAGTTCATTGTCACATATCTCACATATAAGTACGTTAAATTGATAGTTTCTTAGTCACATGAGATGAGAGAGAATAACTTCTCTCCGTCGTCATGTTGGGTGTAAACGTGCAGACATTCCTTCATACATCAACAAAATACAACTGACTATACTGCCGGAAATCATCAAGTCGAAATGTTAAGAAGATAGATCTTCGCACACTTGCTTGCACCAAATTTTTTGAATTTGGTTTAGCAGATAAGAAAAACCCACCAGTTTCTCCAACATGTACAAACATTATAGTTAATCTAAAAATTAAAAGTACTGATTTAACATGTCTTTACGTGTTCAAAAATAGATGGATGTGCTGAATAAAAACGAGCATGGAATGATTCCGGTCCGTTTGTATTACGGACTGGATTCTGCTGGCGGTAGTGATGGACAAAGACCTTTTCGAGCACGATTATCGTACTTTGTCTCAGAAATCAACCAATCAAAACACTGGATTTGCTGTTTCAAGCACAAATTGTGTCATGAGGTAATTTTTATTTGAGAGCCCTAGAGCCGGCCGTATGGAAATTAGAAATCTGGAAAAGTAAAATCACACTTATACTGAACTCAGCGGAAAATCAAATCGGAAAGTCCCTAATCACATGACAAAATCAAATGACAAAACACATCAAAAACGAATGGACAACAACTGTCAAAATACCTTTGTAAATGTTAACGGTGCATCGCCATGAAATATCACCTGACGTGATGTTTTGTTAATACGGAAACCAAGTTCATCTGAAACAAATTATTATTTCACCGATTTGTTTCTTACAAATGAAGCTCCATGTGTATGTCTTGATGCATTTAAACAAACTGTCCTTATTTTTCTATTGAAGAGATTGCAATTAGGTTACATGCATGTCTTAACCTTTTTCGGGATTTCTCATGATTAAGGTATATTCTT